>NC_134707.1:14019344-14201844 GCF_043290135.1 Rhipicephalus microplus
GTTTGTTCCTTAACAATGATCGCACCGATCGTATTCTACTTTGTTATCTGTGTGCATTCACTTCGCACTTTTTTCACACTAATGTCATTTTTTTTTCAAATGGGCAGTAATGATTATACTGTACAATAAAAAATAAAGCATTGTAAATGTCGTCATGCCAGACTGATTTATAGCGCAGGCGTATGGAACAAAATGGCGAACAAGATGTAGTGCTTTGCTGTGAATAGTTTCAACTCAGCTTATGAAACACTCCGACAAACTTCTTTAGAGCAAGTTCCTATAAACGGTGACACTTTTCAAGCTGCAGTATACGTTACGCTCAAACGATTCCCACTTGTTTCTATTCTACTTTCAAAAACGAAGTACACTCTTTCTAGCTTGCAGATCGAAAGATACAGCGAAGCCGCGTGCCCGAGATTATTACCTCTAGGGGGCGGAATGATCGCTTTGTTTGCCTTGGTGGTCTCGTACGAGACCCCTCTTTCGAAAAATGGTCCCACGGATGGCAGCAAAATACTCATTAAGGCCTCTCCGTTGTTTCTCTTATCGTTGTCTCTGCCTCGTCTCTCGCAGTACGCACCCCGAACTTCTGCAGTTCTCAAAGTGATTAGCCCGCCACCGACGATTCGGTGGTTTAATCCTCAGCCCAAACAAATAAAGGAGCAGCACAGACCGACGCGTCGTCTGCCACTCCGCACGTCTGCTACCTCAATCGGTGAACGACGGGGCGTGATTGGTTGGAACGGCGGGGAAATGTACGCCTGGCGCCATCTAAGGGACGTTATTGAGGGCGAGCCACGGTCGATCGCATGCAACGCCAGTGCGTGGTACAACAACAGATTCGAGACGCACGGGAGTTGTATATGTATCTGCGCTCGGCGCACAAATTGCCGAAAGGCCGGCTCGTTCTTTCTTTTGCCCGCTTAAGTGGGCACGAATTCGAAATCAATGTGCAAATGACTACGAGTCGGAGGGTTTGGGGAGTAGTGGTTCGTTTTAGATTTGCAACACAACGGAGCTCTAGACCCGCCCATCTCCTGAGAACGCTCAGGTTCCGGACAATTAGTGCCAAGTGAGGCGCCTTCGCTCGGAAGTTTGCTATTCTTTCGAGCCAACCGCCCCCTCAAAGTTTACTTGTTTACTGAGCCCGTGCCCTGAAACGACATCAATTTCATTTCATTTTTTTTATCTCTTCGACGCTTGGTTTCTTTCATGCACCTTCTTACCGTTGTTTCGTCGTAGATGTTAGGTAGGGGTTCCGCTGAAAAAAAAAAAAGTTGGATGTGTGATTTTTTGAAGCGTTGTTTCTATGATGAACGACTGCCATTTGATATGGACGGAAATACCAACTCCCTGTGTGCATTATAAAAACAGGAACATTGCATGTGCTTATCGCATATCGATGTTATAAAGATAAGCATTAACGGCGTTGTCTTCCTATTTGAAACTTTTTGTTTGCTGGAAACCATCAAACCGTCAATAAAAAGTTACAAATTACTTGTTGCAGAATTACCAATGCACTAACGTTCTTAGCTACTGTGTGAACGCGTATAATAGTGACTATAAAGAAAGCAAAAATTTTCATTCATGTTGTGGCTTTGTTGGTTTCGAGTTTACCTTTGTATGTTCACCTTATTTTTTTTTACTTTCTGTTTTTTATTGTCAACGTCGTGCGCACCTCCGCAGCATGAGATCCAGTTGGCTGTCAGTACCTACAAAGCTATTCACGCATTACTACGCTTGTTGTGCGTACGCTTTCGCGCTGTAAGTTTCAAGACCATAAGAGCAACAGGCGGACAACGGTTCGTCTCAAATTTGACCATGCGCGAACGGCTCATACTTCGAACTAGTGACCAAACGTGGGCTTAACGAAGGAAACGTCGTGGTGGGTTTCAGACGAACAAGAAGTGTCATTTATGCTCGTGTCAGTGTAGCATCGGGGATTTGGAAAAAAAAAAAAAAAAAAAAACGGGACTCGAGTTAAATTTCCGTCACCAAGGAAAGAGGCAGCCGATTTTTTATCCAAATTTACTGCACCGATAGTATGCGTGATTTCCAGCCAGATACATAACTGTTAAGTTTAGTTCAAAAATGCTAATTTGCTCAAATGGATTGACACAGCGTTGCCAAAGCGAACAGCACTCAAGTTGGCTTCCCATGCAACTGAAAGACTTGACCGTCACGCCTCTTCTGGTATCGTGGAGTCACAATTTGACGTACACAGTCAGTGTATACTTTGCAGTTGCGACTGCGATATTGCAATTCACTAAATCATTGATGCGTACATGCGACTACAACTTCGGCCTTCGTGCCATCTCGGTGACTGAATAGCAACACAAAGAGACAGTTATGCTCCAAGTGTGTGCCATGTATGCGAGACACCAGCGCCCACAAACGGAACATTAAGTTACACGCACGAGCAGGACCGCATATATTCGCCTGCGCATACACAGTCAAGTACACACAAACACATGCACGCCCACTGACACTTCATGGCTTTTACAAGAACAGAGTAGGTTCTGAGCATCCAATGCAATAACACGCATGCATTCAAATACCCGAAAGCATACGTTCGAGTGCCCACGAAGAGACGAACACTCAGGCATACGCATTCAGAAACGCCTGAACACATGCGCTTTCCACCTCACAGGCACAACACGAGTACATTCGAGTGTCATGCACAGGCACATAGATGCAGGTGCCGATACTCAGGCACATAGATGCTTGTGCAGGTACTCAGGCACACACATGCATCTGCAAGTACTCAGGCACACACATGCAAGTGCAGGTACTCAAGCACATCGATGAACGGACAGCTACTCGGGCACATAGATGCAGGTGCAGGTACTCAGGCACACAACTGCAGGTACTCAGACACACACATGCAAGTGCAGGTACTGAAACATATCGATGAAAGGGCGGCTACTCGGGCACATAGATGCAGGTGCAGGTACTGCAGGTGCAGGAACTTAGACACATAGATGCAGGTGCGCCCTTTCAAGCGCACATAGACAAGGAAACGTCAGTCAAGCACCCATAACACACGCATACACAACTTAAAGCTCACAGGCACAAGCTCGGTGCATCAAAGTGCCATCACACAAACTCACGGACATGCCAGTTCCACGTTCAACGCTGCACGCAGACATGCGCTGGCATTCAGATTGAGATTTATTTATTTATTTATTTATTTATTTATTTAACAATACTGCCAATCGCATCAGAGATTATAGCAGGGAAGGCATATGAAAACGAATACTTGTTTACAGAGATTCATATTGATAGAAAACAAAAAAGCCGGTATTACAAAATGACATGAAAATCATAGGTTATACACTGTTGCCCTTAAAGAACACGCAATGAAACAATTTTAGTAATAGCAAAACAAAATCGTGAACTAGGTTATTGCTAGGATTGTGGCTATAAGAGGGAAAAGAAGAGAAAAGTGAGCCCCGTAACTGTCTGCATCAGCGTGCGACACCAGGCATTCACAAACTGAGGTCGTATAGCTCCACGGCTGGCCTGCCCCAAGAGTTAAGGCTGGTGCACACCGGCGACTAGCAGCGGTCGCGCGACCATTCGCGACTGGCGACCAAAAAGCGACTGATGTTCACACCGACAGAGGCTGCATGCGAGCGACCGGAAGTCGCAAAACCGGAGAGTCACGTCCGGATCTCGTTATGAGCGAGAACTCCTGAGACCGGCGCGATCAGCTGATCGCCGCCAGCTGAGTCCGTTCTCGCACAGCGTTCCCAACAGCGTCAAGTTCGATTCAAGCGAAGAACAAGACAATTTCAAGGTGCTGATGCACTGTGCCATGGTGTCAGCGCTGGCATCACAGATGCCTCCAAAGAAAAAAAAAAGCCGGTAGTGGATGTGACCATCCTTTCGATCGCGGGAGTTGACCGGCCATGCAAGCCGCCTGCCTTCAGAGCTGCGCTGACACGACGAGGAGTATTTCCGAGAGTCGTACGTATTCAGAAACCATCCTTGAATTTCCCTTGACTTGCCACAGCCTACAATGCAGCACAAATGCGTCTCGAACGTGGAGTCTTAAGTCGTTGCCAAGGCATGAAGTACAAACGCGTTCCAAACACGCTGTGTTGAATGCGCTGACAAGTCAAGTTCAAGACAAAAAAAAGTTTCCGAATACGGGGAAAAGACAGTGCACAATTTATTTTCTCTTTACTTTGACGGTGTCTAGCTTCTTGCGAATGCCACCACGTAAATTCGACACTTTGCTCGAGTTGCTGCGGCCCGCCATCTCCAAGCCAAGTATTCCGTGGTGGCCATGGTGCCACAAACCCAGAGGAACGCACTCGTTTGTATCTGGCGGCAGGAAGCCAGCGCAATGAAAAAAAAATTGAGCATCGCTGATTGGTTAAGCAGCTTTGCGACTGCAGTCGCGCGACTGAAAAATCGGTCAAGAAGCGACTGGCCAACGCAGTCGCTTTGCGACCGTTTGCGACCGTTCGCGACTGGTTGCGACCAGTCGCAAATGGTCGCGCGACCGCTGCTAGTCGCCGGTGTGCACCAGCCTTTAGAGGGAACGGAGACGCGCTGTCTCGACAGGCCTTGGCGAATATAGCCGCACCCGCCACCAGCTACGAGCCTTCGACGTGTAGGTGGTGGGGAGGCGAAAAAAGGGTGGTGTCGTGGGGTGGAGTGGCGCGGGCGTGTGGAAACCTGCCGAGGCTGGTATTTTGTTTCTGCAGGCCGGAGCCTGTTACTCGCGGTGGCCTGTAACCCCCCGCCGGTGCTGCGCTGTCTTTCACATCGAGCGCAACCCTAGTGAAACAAACGCATTCTTCTTCTTCTTCTTCTTCTTCTTCTTCTTCTTCTTCTTCTTCTTCTTCTTCTTCTTCTTCTTCTTCTTCTTCTTCTTCTTCTTCTTGCGTTGAAGCCATCCTATTTGTTCTTGGTTCAATCTTTCTCCTGGTTCCTTTAGAGGCGTATACATTGAAACAAGCAGGTGTACGAAATTTATTTACTGCACAGACAACCAACTTTCTCCAAATGGCTCCTACAAACTTTAGCGTTTAAATGTGTTCTTTTTTTTTTTTCTGCGTGTTAGATCTTGCTCGCTCCACGGGGAAAATGACAGCGGCAATGCAGCTGTTGTTATTCGGTCGTGGCATGTGTGAGAAATCCGGGACTGCAAGATATTGATTAGTTATGTCCAGTTCAATTTTACGCTCCAGTAGATAATTTTCGGGAAGTTGATACGGATCACTCGTCGAATCAATCAATCAATATATCAATCAATGAATTAACTTCACTCATCGCCATTTGTATGTTTTGCTTCGTGAATTTTTATTTTTTTTTCAGAACATTGACATGCTGCGCTTGTCAACGTTTAAGAGATTTAGCGCTAGAAAGCCCAAGGTCGTTGCGTATAGACGCTCTTGCGTTCCTTTGTATCCGTTGATAATCCACTGAGAATACAAAGGAACACAACGGCTTAAGCAACTGGTTTTTGGGGTCACCGTTACTGAAGCTCTCAATCAGGCAGCTTTATTATAGCTTACGCAAAACTTAGTGTTCGCCGGGGTCACCCGCTATTTCCATCACGTAACGGGGGCCCGTAAAACGAGCATAATACGCAAGCTACCAACGCTATCGCAAAGCGTTGCGTTAGGTTTTCTCAAACTGCCTTTTAACGTCATCTTCCCGCATACGAAACCGCGGGACGCGTTTCAAAACACGCTTGAAGGTCTACGCTTCAGAAGCTCCTACAACGATCGCTTAGTGCTTCCAGCTATTTCTGTTTACCCTTGTTTGAAGCGTGTCGTGTTCGGGATGTTTGTCTGTAAGAAAGACAGGGCCATGGTTCTGTACCAGAGGCGCTGTTTTTTGCTCCTCGCAAGCTTTTAAAGCTGCTAACGCCGGTCTCGTTTAGCTGGGCGCCTTCGCCGACCGTCAGCGCAACTCGAAATAGGTTTCGCCCACCTTGTAAAGATGACAAAAAAAAAAGCGACTGGTGGCCTCACGAGTGATAATGTGTCGCTGATTTATGTGTAGAACTGCATCCGGTTGCTGTGTGTTTTGTTCGTGTGTTTGTATATGTGTGCATGTATGTTAGTGTGTGTTCTGTATGCATGTTTACGCGTGCTTGTGTTATAGATGCCCTTAATCATTGCCATTCGGTGGCAGCGGGAATACGGATTGCGCTGATCAGATATGGCGCGCATCGAAATTGCCCTGGGTAGTGTTTGCTTTTATTCCAACGTCGCCAACGTGATTTTCATTTTAGATTCGAAGCAGCTCTTTGAGTGGCCTGTGTAACGCTGTCCTTCCGTACGAACGCGCAGCGCACCGCAGGTGTTGGCGCGGTGCCAAGTAGGTCACGCCGCTGCTATGCATTGACGTCACTCTCTCCCTCGCCAGACGCGTGCCCGCCTCGGCCCCGCAGATGAAGCCTCGTCCGTTCGCCAGGCACTGCGTCGTGCGTCCCCACCGGGCTGCACACATTAAGTGCCTTCTTCCTCTTCTAACCACTACCACCACTACCGTTCGCCCGCAGCACTTGCCGCGACCGCCGCTAGCTACACCGCCGACTCGTCGGTTCACGCACAATAGACCTGAAGAGCGCCTAACGTACGCATTGAAACACGTCTTTGCGTGTCACCTACAACACCTACGCCAGCCATCGCTTCAAACGAATATTCCAGCGCTCACGGCAGCACCTGCGTTAACGCTGTTCAACACGCCACGCCACCCGTGTGCAACGCTGCTGCTTTGCCAGCCACCAGGGTTCCCTTCGGGGAGATGGTTCAAGTTTTTTTATTACAGTTTTGTTCTGTCGAGCCGCTACACCTTGTAAAAAATCCGTCGAGTAAATAGTCTTCGTGTGGTCAGATGGTAAGAGCAGAAATATGTTGTGTGGTATTCACAAGCAACAATCTTGTCTAATCTGCTTCTTTCACTATGATTCCCCCTTCCACTTTGTTTCATAAGGGATCATCCCTTTCCGCCTCAACAGCTGAGGGTCTCGTCACGTGGTCAGTGATGTCGCGTATGACGTAAAACGTCACCTTACAGTTCGACTCAAAGGCAACGTTCTGGCTGGTAATAACAAGTCTTGGAGGTTTCAGTTTCAGCTCGCCCCCACTACACCCTGTTGAAATTTTCATGTGTTCGTGCGTATAAATATTGTAAACAAACTTTTAAGGATACATTTTAAGGAAATTTTGAGCATTTCAAGCGCGTAAGCATACACGTGGACATACAACGCATGAACGCTGAAAAAAGGTGGTTGTGCCATCATCCTCGCCTACTTCCCCAGTCGATAAAAGCTCATTTACGCGCCTGTTTGATATACAATACCCCTACTAGTTTGTTGGCCGAATCGTGGCTTTCGTTGGCTAAATCGTGGCTATGTGTTGGCTGACATTGGTTATCCACGTTTGCTACAGCGTTTTGTAGACATGCTGTTGAAAATTTGACGTGATCCCAATTGAAACTGGTATAGCATTACTGGCATCTTGTAATAATTCTCTCACGCACATAGTTGTCGTGTCAACGTCTTATTCAGCTAATGTAAAAGTCTTCAGGGGGACAGCCAAGCTGCATAGAACAGCTATTGGTCCTAAAGGTCATCGATATCCTTCTCGTAAGATAAACTTAGGTTGTTTAATTAGTTTATTCATTCATAACATTAACAATGTCTTCACACAATCTCAGTGTGATGGTTGGGTAGGCTGCCAATTCCTCCTCTTGTTTTCATCTTTCGTTGGTGCCCTTTTGATGTTACCCCCTCTAACCGTTTCCAAAATACCTGCCAGGGTGGTCTGCGGTTGCCGTGCTTGACCGCTGAAGCGAAGGTCGCGGGAATGAATCCCGGCCACGGCAGGTGCATTTCGATGGTAGCCGAATTAATGCTGAATGCCCGCGGTACTTAGATTTAGTCTCGGTAAACAACTTCGGGTGGTCGAAGTCTTCCGAGCTATTCACTTTGCCTCATATAATTTAGGTTTTTTAAATACCAGTTTAGGGGGTGTGTCGTAGACGATGATTATGCAGGAGTTGTACAAATTCCAACCGCCTACGCTAACTGTGCGACAGGCGATGTGCTACACATCGCATAAATAAAGCCGTAGTCCCATAAGCTTTCCCCCTACAAAAAAAGTTTTTCCCCAGACGTTCCTTTACGGAAGTTTCGTCTATTCGTTGCTGTGGTTTTCACGTTTTTTTATTACCTGTGTAGAGGAGTAGACACGCTATTCTCCTAAGCAGGCAAAAAAAAAAAAAAAGAGAGAACACCTACTTCTGCTACAATACAGCTTTCTATAGCGGAATCGCTGCACTTGCACAGTTCGTTGCGCTCCTCAACTGACCCCTACTACGTCATACGTATTCGAGCAAAACACACGTACGGCTTGCATTACTCATGCGTCGCTTCTTTTTTTTTTTCTCGTTTTTCTTTTTTTGCGGCTACCTCGTGAAGAAGCGGAGTACGAGCCCTCCTTCGCCTCCTGTCGCCTTCCTCGCTCCAGCAGTGTGTCCTCCTCTCCGAACAGGCGATGCACACCTGACCTTTTTATTCAAGGGCACCGGCGGCGGAGCACCAGCACCTCTCATTCGTGTAGGGCGTAGTGTGCGCGTCCTGCTACCGGATAGACTCACCTATAAACCGCACTCGTTAGCTGTTTATTCTCATTTATTATTTTGAAGGTCCAATACTTGTATGGCTTACGGTTGGTGAAAATGAACAAGAAACACTCCAAAACCCGTTTAGTAGAAATGAGATTATTATTATTATTATTATTATTATTATTATTATTATTATTATTATTATTATTATCGAGGTGAAACACTTATGGGGCTCATGAGTAAACAAATCAGTGCCAGTCTTTCTTCAACACCGAATCATTGATGCTTGTACATTAAAATATTTAAGTTATAATACTTGTACGGCGCGTGATTTTTTTTTAAATTCTATGTCCAATGTCGCCGTGAACGGGCTCGTACTCAGTTTCACGTGTGATGCATACAGCCTACCCGGGTGGGGATTAAATGTAAGTAAAGTTGAAGCGAATATGAAATATGCTGAATCAAAGGTGAATGAAATGTGAATTAACAATTAGGCTTTCATGCTTTCTCTTTCTATTTAACGTAATGTGACTGTCAGTTCTTATTTTGCCTAATAATATTAATAATAATATAGTAAAGAGTGTAGTGGCTACCCGCTAGGTTATATGCGAACGTATGCGATAAACACGGCGAGGATATTGCGGATGCGAAATCCTTGCACGTGGTTACGCGTGGGCGTCTGCAGGCGAGGCTGTACACACACTCCACAGCGTTGGTGCCTCCGTGACAACCCTCCCCTCCCCGCCGATTTTAAAGGTCAACGCCATCACCTGCAGTGTCTGGGTACACGCCTCCATGACTTGTAAAAAAAAACAAAAAAAAGAGTTTGAACCTTTAGAATGAACAAAAAAAAACATACCCTGTTGAATAAGAACAAGTCTTTCGAAATGTAAAGTCGTCACGGTTTACAAATATAACTCGGAGCGGGCGGAAGGTCTGCGCTCTTGGGCATCGCAGGAAGCGTTGTAAGAAATGTTTTTTCGTCCAAGCCGTGGCGTGCGGAGGCGTTCCAGTCTTTTTTTGTTAATCTTAGCTCATAAGCCGTCTACTTCAATTTTCTGTCATTTTTTTTCTCCTTCATGTGAATCTGTTGGCTCGTAAATTCGGTAGTGTGACATTTATTGACAGCTTAAATAAAATAACCTTTCGAAAAGAGTTACCGTATTTAAAAGGACGCTGTTGATTCGACCAGCGCAGCATGCCTGATGTTGCGTGGGATCGAAACAAGTCGTGATATAGAGGATTCATATTTCGTGCTCGCCTTTGTAGCATCCAAATGTGTCGCCTAAATATACCCCATATTAAGTTTGTTATGCACACTAGTGAAGATACCCTAGCTTATCGAACAAAATGGACTTTTATTCTTGTTTTTTCAATCAGTCATCCGGAAATAACACGACGGCCGTTCATTCTGTCAGTGGTTTGGGCGAAGGCACATTGGCTGCTGCAGCATTAATTGATCAAGGTTTAAATAGATAGATAGATAGGTAGATAGATAGATAGACAGACAGAGACAGACAGACAGACAGACAGACAGACAGACAGACAGACAGACAGACAGACAGACAGAGACAGACAGACAGAGACAGACAGACAGACAGACAGACAGACAGACAGACAGACAGACAGACAGACAGAGACAGACAGACAGACAGACAGACAGACAGACAGACAGACAGATAGATAGATAGATAGATAGATAGATAGATAGATAGATAGATAGATAGATAGCTATAGACAGCTAGATATATAGATAGCTATAGACAGCTAGATATATAGATAGATAGATAGATAGATAGATAGATAGATAGATAGATAGATAGATAGATAGATAGATAGATAGATAGATAGATAGATAGATAGATAGTATAAGCCAGCCTTACAGGCGTTGTAGTTTGCTTCTGCCCTATATAACTTACAAATGAGACCGTCCATATGTTGAAGCAAACAGGTTACGTCGTAATCAGCATTCGAACGGCAAAGCAAAAATTGGTCTGCGGCTCTCGATCGTGCTCTTACCCAATACTGCGTCGCTTAGCGGATCCAAACCGCGTCTAATCAGGTAAACAGATATATGCATACAGCTTAGATGAGCGAAATGAGGTGAATGCTTCGCAAAGAGGTTGGTCACTTAGCGGGCGACAAAACCGTGCCGCTCCAAAATTGTCCACCAAGAGTGCAGGCCTGTCGTGTCTGCCGATGTATATTTTTTACCGTCCCTGCCGACACGTTCCGCCTTCATGGGCTGACCGGCCGGGTAATTTCCGGGCTGCGTTCACGGGACCGACCGATATTGAGCGGCCAGTGCCGCACGCCCATTGAGCAAACACGCTTCATCGAACCAGCTTGGGTCTTTTGTGCGCCGACGGTGACGCAATTGGTGCCGCGTTCGTATCCCCCGCCCCCCTCCTGGCCTTCAGTGCACGCTTTTCGATGAGAACTGCGCCAGTGTCAGACACATATACAGCGTTGCGCTAAGAGCACACTGCCTTGGCAGACGTGCCAGAACGACGACTGAACCCGCGCGCGGCGTTGTTCGAGCGCTTGGACTGTCGCTGGTTCCATTGTGATGATGCAAATGGCGATGTCGGTGTTGGGACGGAGCATAAACTGCTGCAACATGAATGCACTCTCTTCGCGTTGGTGAGAGACTCTGAGAATGTATTGAATGTGTGCTGTCACGAATTTTTGAAATATTTTTTATTGTTCACGTACACACATGGAATATTAATACACTTCCTTTACCCAACGACACGTGGCTACATGTGCCCGCTCTGCAGCGTACCAGACACCCTGGCACACTTGCTCCTGGAATGCCAAAGCCACGCAAACTACGACATGCAACCGGAGTGAGACCAAGCACCAAAAACGAACGACGACCACCTAATCGAAACGTAGGAGGCCAAGATCGTCCTCGAGGACCTGGATGACCAGCGTCAACTCGCCGCCAGGGCCAAGAGGGCAGTCGAAGTCAGAGGGTTCCTGGACTAGGGAACCCTCCCACCTTAGGTTGATAGCGGGCATCGCTCAGAGCACTGTTTCGAAATAAACGTTTATTTATCTCTCTGCTCCAAAGAAAAAGACTGGTGATAGAAGGCTCAAGGAGTGACGTGGTACCTCGGAACGCACCGAATACTATTTTTAAATACGGTTGCCTTTTCTGGGATACTTGAACGCAGAAATTTCGGTCTGCCTTTCTGTCTGTCTGTCTGTCTGTCTGTCTGTCTGTCTGTCTGTCTGTCTGTCTGTCTGTCTGTCTGTCTGTCTGTCTGTCTGTCTGTCTGTCTGTCTGTCTGTCTGTCTGTCTGTCACACCGTTTAGCCACCCGGCCCAAGTTTAAGCGCTTGCTGAACTCCCAGCCATCTTGAACTGGTGGCTGCGTTCTTACTTGTGAACATGGTCGGTCACAAAGAAAATAGTACGCCTATCGGTGGCGCAACATCGCTGCGTAAGTATTAGGTGCTGTGTTCTTTTACTAGAACATACGTAGATGCGTGATTCTAAAGACCCTGGTGTTTCTTACGCTGCTCTGGAATTGCGACGGTTCGCACGAAAAAGCCCTCTGTGGAGGATACGCGTAATGCACTCGGCACGAGCTTCAGCCGGGGCAGCAGCGGGGACGTCGCATGCACACAGCCGGAGCTACGCTCGCGGAATCCTCTTGCATACTCTCGACTCCCATGCTTATGCAGCATGCTTACGTTGTCATGCAGGCCGCGCGCTGCGAATGAATGCCATCAATCCACCACCAAACCCACCAAAGACCCTCGCCTCTTCCACTGTCACACGAAACACATTCGGTGGTCGCCGCAAAACTAAAACGTGTGGATTTTAAGCCGGCAGACTGCTTCCTTGCCACACCAATCCGACTAATGGGGAATGATTTAATGCTGAATCCTCTGCATCGAGGATAGACTACCGTCAAATGGAGGGGTCGAGACAGCGGCGACACATTTCCATCCATGCCGCGAATGGAGAAGAGCGGATGAAGCGAGGACGGCATGTTTCGATGACGCGCACGTCACGTGATGCGCCGTCCGCTGCGAAACTTCCGCCTCCGCTCCCTCGTGTGAATCCACCTTTAAAAGCTGGTAAATCGAACTAAGAATTTACACGTGGCTCTGTAATCGGGAGATTATTAACACTTGCATGCCCAGGAAGCTGGAAATGGTACCCTTAGAGATGCCTCAAAATCGTCTGACTACTCCATACGTAAAGTAATGGTTTTTAGGTTGCCCCAGTAATCCGCTCTACGCGTTTCGTCTTGCGTACAGCAAAGCCTCGCCATGGGTGGTCTAGTGGCTAAGGTACTCGGCTGCTGACCCGCAAGTCGCGGGATCGAATCCCGGCTGCGGCGGCTGCATATTAGATAGCGGCGGAAATGCTGTAGGCCCGTGTGCTCAGATTATGGTGCACGTTGAAGGCCAACTCCGGCGATTTTCGAGGCCAGTGGATCTCAATGAAATTCACTTGGTACGCTCATTTGCACGTTTCCACCATTCATGCCAAATTGCAGGCTTGAGAGTTTCGGAGATTCTTTTGAAATAGATTCTATAGATTGCCTCAAAACGCTCACCTCGCTTGCCAGAATTAGTGACAACATTGTGTGTTTGACGTTGAGTTTCGCCTGGCGGAAGTGACGAACTGATGTGCCACTCGAGCGTCTGCTTGTCTGCTATGGATTGTGTGGGTTTGGCCGGTGCTTCCTTGGTTGAGCGTGCGATGTCCTTTTCCGTGTTGGTGGGCGTGCGATAGGTGCCCAGTGGTGTTTCGTTGTGAGCCACACACGATTCACCATATAGTCACCATAACAGCGTAAGTGTTTCAGCCGATAGCCGCGAACGGCGTGGACAAGTAGTGCCAGCTGGCGAGCATTATGCGCAATTAGGCAGGTTCCGGGCAGCGTCAGGCAAATCATTACGTCACGCGTAGAAGCGCACTCTGTTAGGTTTCGGTTTTGTATTGCAGTGCTTCGGTAATTAAAATTATTCTCAATTTTTTTGGCATTTCAGTTATGGGGGGCGTGTTAAGGTGTCCAAGGAACACAAAAGAACCATTATCCTGACATAGAAAAAAAATCGCCAGAGTTGGCCTTTTAAGATCCCCAGGTGGTCCAAATTCCCGGAGACTTCCACTACGACGTCCCCTCATAGCCATTTGGAGTTTTGGGAAGTTAAATCTAACTTATGAATTGATTGCGTACAGCGATATGCAAGACCGCAGTGAAATTCAGTATGATAATCATTCTGAAAGTGACATCAGATGTGCCGTGTAATAGGGATGTGTTCAATTCAGAGCTTCAGTAGGCGGTGTGGATCGAATGCTCTTACAAACATCTGGCGGCCAAACACAAGACACCATAGGGGTGCCAAGTCCCGTCATCGATGCCGAAGTCAGCTATCTTCGTCTTTTCACGGTTCCTTTGGTGCGAAGCCATTGTGGCTGCCGTTTTTAAGGGCCTGCCTCTGGCTCTGTACTCCCGGACCTGGTTTCGGAGTGATGCAAATTGTTCAATATTAGAAGTGAATATCGCCAGCGGCATCTGACGACTCTGTTGTCGAGTTGCAGTCGATTCCTTCAAATGTAGCTGCTAGTTTAGAACGCAGCAGCTCGTAAAAAAGATTTAGTTTCTTTTTCTGTTGTAGCAATGCACCATACAGGTGTCGCTATAGGCAGATTCTCCTCTTCGTTTTAATTATTAGCGTGTCATCCTTAAAAATGAAGATAAAACTTTTGTGTACGTAAACTGTTCTTCATAATTCAAGGGACACTCGCGCCAATTTAATCTTTGCTATACTAATCTCGTGTTTGCAGGGACGAAACTGAGCAAGTACAAAACTCAGGATATTTTGATAAGATACTTTGTTCCGACAATATAAACTCAAATTTCGCATTTCGCACCTGCTTAAATCGACATTATAGCTTCACATCGGCCCCGCATTGATAACCATGTCAAACATGTGCCGTCTCAGACGTATGGATGAATGGATCTTTATTTAAAAAAATTAACTAAATATGTTTGGGCTTCCGGACAACCGTCAGCACCCTAGCCGACATTCTAATGTAAGTCGCGTCCGCCATTCACAATTGATCGCCTGAGCCAGTGACCCGAAGAGTGGCTTCCCATGGGGAATAGATGGGAAATAGGGTCTACCGTCGGGGAGGTTGGAGCATCTCCGCAAACAGTGCGAAAAAAAAAAAAAACTTTATCAGGCATTTTTTTTATCGAGGGGACCATGGAAGGGCACCTACTGCAGACTGACTATTTCAGAAAGACACGTATTTTCACCACTAATTTTCAGTAAAGCACCCCCGCTATCTGAATTGCTCGATATAGGGACACCTGTTTTTGTGACTAATTTTGGGTAAAACACCCCTCTCTATCTGAATTTCGGAGTTGGGGTGGCTGGTGCATCATCTGAATTCCTGCGGGTTTAGCTTTGCTTTCGCCTTCAAATCCTCGGAAAATTGTAAGCATCGCCAGTATTTATTTATTTATAATTTTGCGAGTTTACACCTAAAACGCTATTTTGTACTTCAGCTTCTTTGTGGTTTTATATGATAATTCGAGCTCCTATCTTATTTAATCAGTGTCGTTGTACGCTCAATTCCGAGGTCTTGAAACGGTGTCATTTTTTTGCGTGTATAACTCAAGTCGGCTTCCGATGCCCCATTTCACATCCCCCGGCCTGCCACGCATCAAAAAAATGCGTACACTACAGGGCCGGCCGCCAGGTCAAAGCCAAGAACGCATAGTACCGGAACACAATGAACAAGCTGCGAAGGTCACAGTCGGTGCCATCGGCGCAGACCGAAACGGCGGAGGAAAAAAAAAGTAGAAGGAAGGAAATAGGAACGGACAGGTGGAAGTAGATTTCTATTCCTCCCGGAACTTGGAGAAATCCAAGAGAGGTGGCCGGAAATGGGCCCCAGTCACGGCTGGGGAGGACTGGCGAACGCTGCACTTAGTGAAGGGCGTATTGGGCTCTGCGTTTTCGCTCTACAGAAACGCACAAACAAGGATCCGAGAGTGGCAGGAGTATGGAAACTGGGGGTCACGGGAGAGAAATAGTCCCCTACGTCTTTTTTCACTACAAAGAGATCCCAGAATAGGCTGCAGGTCTGCTCTCCGGGTTTTCGGCGCACGTATGGCAGTGCTCAGGCTGTGAGGGCGCTTTTTCCTCGCTTTTTCCACAGCCGATCACGACTGCCCCGCTCCTCCGCTCGGGTGTGTTGTGAGAGAGCGAAGCGAGCGCCCCACTGGACGAAGCCGCACCTCTTTGACGAGGGGGGATCCGAAAAGCCGTGCTCCAGCACCCTCCACCCTTGAACCCCACTACGTTATTTTTTTTCTTGCACCGAACTTTATTTTTTGTTCCGATTATACTCTATGGACCTATTTCCTTTCACCGATTTCGGGAACGCCAGGTGGTTTTCGGAACGCCCGGATTCTGGGCCGCCCCGCCAACTCTGCTGGCGGCGCCACAGTTTTACACCGGCCGTAACCCCGACGAGGGGGCGACAGTGTACGGCGATTCTCCTCTCGCCTGGGACCGTTGCAACGCCGCTTTGAATCCCGTCCTTTCCCCATTCCTATTTCTCTACTTTCCTCCGCTATTCATTCCTCCTCCTCCCTGCCCTCGCACATACACCACCGCTGATCGTTTCTGTGAAGTATCTGACGTCGCATCACTCCATGCACCCTCCTCCTCCTCTGCCGCCTTTCATTCTCTGCCTCTCCGCTTTCAATCCGGTGACTGCCGTATCCTTCTTTCCAGTCTGTTTCCTTTCTCTACCACTGAAAAAAAAGGGGGGGGGAGGAGAGGGATGTGGTGCCCGCGATATCCGAATTTTTCGGACGCTTGGAATCCGCGTTTTTGGCGTGCTCCGCGATTTTGCGTCGGCGCGCTCTGTTCCCTATCTCCTTCTTTTCCCTCGCAGCGAACGTGAATGGGAAAGCGGGTTGAGCTGGCGCGCGCGTTCGGGACGGCTGGCCATATGGCGGCGACTGGCTTGTGTGCGTGTCCTATGCGCGGCTTCGTGCGTACACAGGGGTCGAGACGCCATACCGTGCGTATGCGCTCTCTTCTCCTTGGTAGTGGAGGGCCTTTTTTTTATTTCAGTTCGGGGAATTTCCCTAGAATCGTTCGGTTCTTGTGGTTCAGCGTCTGCGCGCCCGCTTGGTGTGTACTTCATTCAGTGTACGGGCGCCTGTTTGTGGTCGTTCGGAGGGCAGCTGGCGGTGACCTGTTGTTGTGCGTACGCCGCGTTCTTTTTTATCGTTGTTGCTGACGTAACTTTCACCCTCTCCGCCGTTGTCGCTGCACTGCGCTCACGTTGGCCTTTCCTAACGCTAACACCGCCAATGTTCCCGTTCTTGTGTGTGTATGTGGGTGTGTACGCCCCAGGAGTTAATCGGCGTGTCTTTCCGGGGCCTGGGGTAACTGGGTCTTCTCCCAGGGTTCAAGGTCGACCGGCCTATGTGTCGAGCTCCCGGAATCTCTGCTAATGGGGTGGTACGCGCGTGATTACCTTTTGCCGAGGGAATATATACTCGAGGTATTGCGGGAATGCGGAGCTCGCGTTCAGCTAACCGAGGGCTTCTGGTTTCGTGCGACGCTTCAAACTGCGCGCGCGCACTGCTGACGTTCTCTTCTCGCTGCACTCGAGGAATCCACGAGAACATTTACAGCTCTTTACTAGTGACACAGTCGGGTGAGAAACAAAACGAGTTTTTAGTTGAATTTGTTCTTTCAGTATGAAAATTATTCTAGCTGGCTGCTCGCATGAAATTGTCGTTGCTCTTTTGCGCATACTGGAAACAATATGGAATAGCTATTTTTTCTCTTATTTCGCCACTGAATCTGTCCAGCCTTCGAAGCGCAGGCTATGTTTACACACACACACACACACACACACACACACACACACACACACACACACACACACACACACACACACACACACACACACACAAATATATATATATATATATATATATGTGTGTGTGTGTGTGTGTGTATGTGTGTGTGTGTGTGTTCTTCATGATGAATAATACCCTTGAGTCAGGCTTCGGGTTCTTCTTTCCTCTTTTCTTATCTAGCTGTCTACATTGCTTAATGAATATCTGTGTAGTGTTTCAAATTGAGAAGGCCTTCTTCGCTGCGAATCACAAAAAAAGAGGAAATACGTGTTAGACAACCACTATTTCAATAACATAGCCAACATCCGGTGCTGTGACATTCTTGCTCGTATACAATGTTTCGCATCTATTTTACGTGTCACGGCCCGTACGTTTTGCTTCTAAAGCTGCTGCGGCACCGCACTCTCACTGACCTCATGGCCATCATGATCTACGCATCTAATGCAATGTTAGTTCTTAGATATTTCTATTCACGAGGCTACAACGAAGGAATTCGTTCTGTGTGCCTCATTATTCGTGCTTTGTTTAGAAACACGAGCGTCAACTCACCTCTCTTACCTCTATGCGAATTGAACTCTCTCTAGTTTCCCATAAAAAAAAGAATGTAAGCTTGACACGCAGAGCGTCTGGTTGTATACCCTGCAATGGGGGAATAGAAAAAGGGACTGGAAAGACGATAGAGGAGGTAATCAAAAAGGAAAATTGTTGAATTCGCGCGTGTGCTCTGATGGCATCACTCAGTCAGGGCGTTGTGAAAGCCAAAATGGCCTTCACTGCTTTACGAGGCGACAGCTACACGCCTGATGCGAAGGTTGGCCCGTCATCTATACTTGTCTCAATACGTTGGAAAGAGACCGTCTCGTGATTTATACTGAGGATAGCAGTAGTTGAAGTGCACGTCTTTCGCAAGTATCAACCGCAGCACCGTACGTCATTACCGTGAAAGTACTCTTGAGTATGACATAGAGCTAACGTTCAGCTTGAGAGACGACAGCAACCGAAATCTCGCCTCCTCTCATCTCCCAAAGTGCGCCGTCCCTGTCCATCGCTTCCTTCTATCTGAAAGACGTTCGGTAGATTTCCTCTCCACGATGTCCTCCTCTCTTCGACGACCACTCGGCGATCGGGTTCGCGTCCGCGGACTTCTCTAACCGTCTCCCAATCCTTACTTTTCTCCTTGTCTATGTTATTCCCACTTCTGTCTTCCCTTGTGGACCACTGCTGAGGTGTCGTACCTTGGTGCCGAGAGTTGCAGGCCTCACTCTCTAGTCTTCATTTTCTCTTTTTAACACCACAACCCTTTCCCATTTCTATCGGTCCAATGTGAGCACTTCGCAAAGGCACGATGCATACTTAGAAATATTACGATTATTCAACCACACCGTGCTCGCAGTCCAGTGAAGCATCGGAGCAACTAGTCATCTTTAGTGTAGCGGCGTTTCACGATGCTATTGCAGTGGTTGCAGTGCCTTGCTGCTGAGCCGAAGGTCGTGGGTTCGAGGCCAGGTCATGGCGGTCGCATTTCGATGGAGACTAAAAGATAGAGGCCCGTGCACTGCGCATTTCGGGGCACGGTAAAAAAAGCCAGATGGTTTAAAATTTCTGAAACCTTCACAACGGTGCGCCTCAAAATCAAACGGTGATTTCGGCACGTAAAAGTCCGGGTATTAATATTATTATTATTATTTAAAAAAAGAGCTACATTTCTCCACTTCCGAGCCCCCTACCCCGCCCCCACGAGGCTTAAGCATCTACTTTGTCGCGTGCTGTGTTCCGACTCCCATCTAGCAGCTGTTCGGGGATGTATTCTCCGTCGACTCTCCCATACTCCAATAGGTGACGTCATCCGAGCATGACACTAAAATAAAAAATCAAGGGTGCACTAACCGTAAGCGAGCAGTACTCGTAGCACGTGGAATGCGAAGCAGCTGTCTTTCACGTACATCGCGGGGGGAGACGCCGCTGTTGTTCAGACATGGTAGGCTCGAATCAAAACCCCCGTACTCCGTTCCCCCAAAACCGTTAGAATGCCAGCCCCACCTCACTGGCCGTATCGCCTGCGCATGCACGGCTGCATAGCACAGACCTTTCTTTCTGTCGAATAAAAACAGAAAGAAAAGGCGCTCCTACAGTCGCGTTTTGAAAGGAACCCAGGGGTTGAACGGGGCTCAGGTTTTGGTAACGCAAGCCGCCCAAAGCGGAAACACGCGTGGCTTGATTGACGATGTTTATTTAGGGAATTTTTCCTCCTCCCTCATCTAGACATTCCTCTCCTCCTTCGACGCTGTTGTTTCGTTTCTGTCTTTCTTCCATCTTTAACGTCAACTTATCCATCCACCTCGTGACGCGGTTCTGCAGCCGTACTAACGAAAGCCGTGCATCCAGTCGATTGTGGTCATGGTCTGCTCCGTGTGGGACGTCAAGTTCCGCCACCTGGCGGGCAAGGGAGGCGGTATGTGTGTGTATGTCCCCGTTGGGTTGAGGCGAGCCCGACATTCATACACGTTAAAATAGAGGGCGAGAAGGGAGTGCCTAGTCAAAATAGAGAGCAAAGCTCTGTTGGAAATGGGGACAAGTTCACGTCAGAACTCCCCCCCCCCCCCCCCGCATTACGCCCTCTCCTCCTGGCTACCCCCAAGTTTGGTCATTCTGCTTTCTGACAATGAGATGATGCGGAGGGGGCATCACAGAGCGTACATTCTTTTGCCGAGGAACTCATCCCCTCCTTTCTGTGACAACTCCCCCCTCCCTTCCACTCGTGCCTTATGAAGCTTTGCCGGGGGCATTGGAGTCAGTCAGTCTTGTAGCACAATGGCGTCCCGGTGAAAGGGAGGACTTTCGGAATGGTGATTGTGGGTGGGGAGTTCGTGTCATTCTGAAAAGAAGCGCGCGAGGGTTGGGAAGAGTATCGCTATGGAACCACAGTGCTTTTAGTAAGGAAGCCTCTCTCCCCCCGCTTCTCTCCCCTTCCCAATCGTTGCTTTGTGTTACTGTGCATAGAACCCAGGTGGCAGAGCCACTTTATTCGGCGAGCTGTTCACATAATCCAGTGCGGCATTTCTGTTTATAGAGGGCATGTGCTGAAGCAGCACCGGCTACATGGCTGGATGGATGGAAGGGGGTATCCGGCTGTGCCCTTTAGATCAGGCGGAGGCTCACGCCACCTAGACATAAAGTTAAGTACTATCACTATGTGCTGAAGGACTGAATTTCACTCGCGCCTTGATTGTAGCGTCGAATCAGTTAGCCCCAGCCTGGTTATTTCATCGTTAAAGTCTATTTTGCCTTCACTGTCTCTAAACCCAAATGATTTGAAAAATTCCGCACCATCATCTTGGACTATAAAGTGGAGCCCCTTACAGAACAATAATTAATGTTCAGCCATTTCCTGATCCTCTCCACGCGCACTATATAGCGTGTTTGTGCCTTCGAATTTGGCTCGGTACGTCTTGGTCCGCAATATTCCCGGTCTCGCCTCGAAAAGCAGAGAACTACCCCGAGAATCATCGTAGATTTTTTCTTTTTGAATTTCCTTCTCGAAAATTCGGTAGATCTCTAGAGATGATTTCGTAAGCATTCCAATCTTCCACATGTCCATCTCTGTTATCTTCTCCTTCTTCTTAACTGATGTTTCCTTTTGGCTTGGTATTCTGCTGTTGTCTAAATACTTGCTTGGCAATATTCGAGTTAGCTTCCTCCATTTATAATCAACATTCTTCATGTACAAGTAGCTGAAAACTTTCCTATCCCAACGCTCATTTCCCAATTTTCTCAACCGATCCTCAAATTCTATCTTGCTGCTAGCTTCCCTGCACTCCAACGACGTCCATCCCATGTATCTTTGTACCCCCTGGTTAGGAGTATCCCCGTGAGCTCCCAAAGCAAGCCTACCTAAGCCAGGTTATTTAATTTCCAATCTTGATTGAACCCCTCATTTCATGCACAAGACTGCATTGCCGAACGGTGGTACAGTACTAGTATAGAATAAAACTATAGACGGGATATATGTTGTGCAGGATGACGGGGTTCGTGGATAAAATAAATTATTTTCCGCACGCAGCAGACAGACTTGGTCTTTCTGTTCGGACGTGGGAGCGGCCCGCAACGTGCTAAAGTGAGTTTTAAAGGACCCCATCAGGTTTATCCATCCATCTATCCTTCCCACTCATCTTCAGAAATAGAGCATTCCGCATACGCGTTCCCTCACTGGTTTCATTTATTCATTGTCACGCTACCGCTAAAGTCTCCCGATATTGGTCTACATTCTTTTTGTGTCACCAAGCACGCTTATTGGAACACGCATACACCTTCGTTTAGCCCGAAAGCCGGCCGCTTTGCGTGAACATCCCTTCTTATTGTAACTGGAGTCGCATCCTTCCATCCCTTCGCTGCCTTTAGTTCCGCTCTCAGCTGGCTGTGTTGCCCGAGGCGTCGAGTGGCGGGGCGCGCACGGTTGCATAGGATACAGGGTGCTTGTGTTTTATGAATGGGTTCTGTCTGAGGGATAGCATAGAAGGGGGGGAGGGCATGGGGGTTGCAGTAAAAGGGGACAAGGTTGGCATCGGCATGCAGTGTCAAAATTTGGGCGGAGACCGCCTTTTGTACCAGAAAACGGGCGCCACGGTCACCGTCGAAACAAAGCCAACGTCCCGTTTGTGAACCGGCGTAGACGGAGGTATAGCGGTACGTTCATCGCTTTTACAGATGCAGTGAAGTGCCTTTGCACTTTGACCCCGCTTCTAGCGTCGCGTATAGCTACACTTTGCATACAGACACTGTGGAGGAGTGTTAGATTTAATGCTGGTAGCCAAAAAAATATAAAAAAGCCTACCATTGTGATAGTTTCGAACACCTGAAGGCGTAAGGTTGCGATACACTCGGTAATCCATCCAATTATACAATTGGGGGCTGGATCTTTTTCAAGTCTGCCACGGTGCATAAGTGATTGTATTGCTGGGCTGCAACCTGAATGAAGGTCGCAGATTCGATACCGAGTGCGGCAGGTGTATCTCGGTGGAGGCGAATTGTGCAAGTACATGTACAGGGCGATGTGAGTGGTCTTTAATGGTCTTTAAAGGACACCCAATTCGTGAAAATTTCCTGAGCACTCCACTAAAGTGCTCCACTAAAGCGTTCCTCGTAATCTTGTCCCGGTTGTCCGACATTTAACCCCACATATTATTGCTAGTCCAATTTATAGCAGACAGTACTATGTTACAACGATGGGTTACCAGAGATAATGACGTTAGCAAAGAATTTAAACGACATTTGTCATAGTTGAGCCGATTAATCACGGCTCTGTAGTTAAACGCGGTGGCGAATCGGACCAGAAATATGAACCGTCAGCTGTTAAATATTACGATTGTGAAGGAAGCCGAAGTTGACAAATGTATTTGAAGAAATCGCACAGGTTAAGAAAGTGCGCTGTAGAATCGCCGCAAAACGAAGCTTCTGTGTTATGGGATGTTGAACTTAGATTAAAACGATAGTGTTATGAAGAGCTCGTTTCGGAGAAATTCTGGCGTCGGTGGCTACTTTGGCGTCGTTGGTTTCGAGCGAAAAATCCTCATCTTATCCGTGACAGAAAAATCGAGAAATATGCAAATAAAGTAAGCAACGAAAATGTCCTGTTTCGAGCGAGGTTCGAACCGAAGCGGTTTGTGTGGCGAACAGGGGCTCAAGTAAAACCGTGCAATAAAGAGTGTGCGCTAAGTGGCTTAATTACAGGATATCTCTGTCAGGTTCAACTGGTAAAAGCAACGCTTAATGATCTTCCAATTTCGCATTGCCTACACGATCTGAAACGTTGCAGGCTTTCTCCACCTCATCTTGTTTTGTCATCGAGTTTCATACAATATGCCTGGAGAGAAATGTGGCGCTGCGATCGTATACCCCCATGGGAATTATGAGAATTACAGGCTTTGGATTGGATTGTGATAGCTTGTGAACTGCCTACGGAACTTTTTCTAGAGTTTCAGTTGCGTTTATCGCACAGCGTAGGTAGTAGGGTGCGGTACAAAGCACTGAAGCAGTGCCTTTGTTATTAAAAAGACGCTGAAGACGTCTAGTTCTGAGAATCGCTGCGACGTTGGAGCTTCACAGGTTGTATCTGACAATTTAGGCGAAGCGCCGTCCACTCACCGCTGCGCATAGATGTAGCGTCCCATGCCAGTGCATGATATTGCATCGAGTTCACGTTTTTTAGATGCGGAGCATCTAATACTCGAGGCTTGTAGTGCGGCGCCGTCCGCAAGCTTTCTCCTCCTTCTTCCACCATCTGTGCATCCCTTCCTCCTCTACACACCGCGCGCGCTTCACTCCTCCACCATCTGTGCACCCTTCCTCCTCTACACACCGCGTGCGCTTCTCCTCTTCACGAACATTCGCTAGCTGTATAATGTAGCGCGCATGCGCCGTCACGCTTCGAGAACATCGGCAGCTGACGCGCGCGCATGCGCCGTTGCGCTTCTCCCCCTTCTCGAACATTCGACAGCTGACAGTGCATGCGCCGTCGCGCTGTATATATACTCAAGGTCGGTGCTCGCTCGCTCAGTTGCCGCTCGTCGGTTGGTTTGTACGGCGCGTCGACGTCCGAGGCCGCAATGATCGACGTCCCTTCGACCAGCGCCGGCCAAAGTGTTGGCGGAACCGCTCAAAGTTCGTCGCAATAAATAAACACCGCCCTTTCGCATACGTGTCGTACGTGTTCACTCATTTAACACCCCTCCTACAACCACGTTAACCAATTTAGCCAGCGACCCAAGTAAGTCGCAATTTAACACCCCATTTCACAACCACGTTAACCAATTTAGCCATCGACCCAAGTAAGTCGCACTTTAACACCCCTTTAACCAATTATATGCTCCGCATCCTCCTCAGTGTTCCCCCGAGGGAAGCTGCGGGCAATTTTTTTTTCATAATCGCTTCTCGCCAAAACTCGTTTAAATAATTCAAATCGTTGAAATCGACTGCAAAACGACGGCGAAACTAAGTAAGCTCACCATAACGCTCCTCTGACTTCACGAAAAAAAAAAACTATAGAGATGCGTTGGGGCAGACCACTTGAACAGATGCACGTGGCCTCGCAGCAGACAAAACGTTAAGTGTTTCGCACTTAATACTTTGTTGTTATTTCAACAACAAGGCAATGCGTGGTTTCGAGAAAAAAAAAAACAAGCATGTTTGTTTCCAAGTGTTGTAAAAATGATTTATTATATCTTGACGGCAAATGTGGAACGCAATGGCAGAGCAATGCATACCCTCGCTGTTAAATTTATTTATTTATTTATTTGTTTATTTACTTATTTCAATACCGCGGGTCAAATCTTCAGACCTTAGGCAGTATTGCCCAGGATTCACTTTTACCTCATGCTCCCGAAAACCTTTTGCAATAATGTTTACGCACAAAATAACGAAGCAAGTTTCAGATAAATATAATCTCACATCGCCTTGATTTAAACCCGGCAAACAAGCGTCGTGTATCTCAAGAACAGGATCCATCCGAAAACCTGTACTTCCCGTAATTTCCATAATGGTACAAGTGCCGCTGAAGGAGCCCGCGTAGACACTAGCGCCAGATTCCCCTCTGTGTATTATTGTATGATGAAACTATGTGTTTTGCGCATCCACCGTGATCGGCCCGCTTTTAACCAAGAGAGATGTCACGTGATGAGGTCACGGTATGTGACGTCGTATTGACGTCATGACGACAACGCAAATCGTGCCGTGGGGACGCTACCTCATTGGAAGGTCATCCCTTGATGATCCTTTCTTGCACCACTCGTGTTGACGCCAACGCCGCGGGAGGTGGACGGTCACTTTTTTTTTGCATTTGATGAGCCATCTGAAAGCTTCGCATCGACGGAGTTGCTTTAGAAGGTGTCCATAAAAAATTGATACGTGTATGTGAACTCCCCTTTAATTGGCACCGCCCTTGTGCCGCGTGAACGTCTGTATCACTGCGTTCACGTAGCATTTACCCAACCGGAAGTTGCCTTCGAAAAGAGCAGCTGTCTTTCCAAGTTGAGGCTCCCAAGTCCGGTTCAGTACCGAGCCCCCCAGGAGTTTCCCGCGAGAACCAACGTACGGATTGAGAAAGTGTGCGCGCGAACTTTCACCCTTTAAGTTCTCATCTCGCAAGGGAGAAATTGCATTGAGCCTTAGCGGGCGTTTCTTCTCTTATTTTCTCTCTCTCTCTCTCTCTCTCTCTCTCTCTCAACCTCGCTCGTAGCCTTCCGTAGCACACCCAGCATTTCATCGTTTCTCATACCTCCGCCGCTTAGCTACGTCATCCCATCCCTAACCTTGTTGCGCTGTAGTGGCATCTTTGTTGTATTTAGCTTCTTCCCTTCATAGACGATTGCGTGCCTAGAAATCTCTGGCCCCGTGCTCCCACTTTTTTTTCCCGCTTTCTTCATTGCATTGCGAAGTGTAGACGACAGGCCTTGAACACCAAGAGGGGAGACGCCGATTCAAGGCTACTTCCGGCGCAACTTCCGGTCGGGGATGAGGAGGGTGCAGCGGAAGTGAACAAGAAAGGACTCGCCACCAGGTTGCACGCGCACGGGATTACCGACAACCTGCCGAACAGATTCCTTCCGGCGTCTTCGCCTTCAATTCCGGCGTCTTCGCCTTCAAACTCGTTTTCTTTCTCCTGTTGAGTTTGTGTGTCACACGCTTGAGGAAGGCACTCCCCTTTCTCCCTTACCTTTCCCTCTTTCCCACACCACCGCTCAGCCCACACGTAGGCGTTTCTATTCATCGTTAAATGCCTCAAACATCGCAAGTGCATCGCCGATATGACTGAAAAAATAAGGATGTAGAACGGGCTGAAGGTTCCAAGCTAGAAGCCGGCCGTGCGATGCTCAGAGGGAGTAGTGTAAACTGGGGTTCATGACGACGTAGCCACCTAGCGGAGTGTCTGTGAGAAAAGGGGTAGTATCCTGGGAACACAGGAAGTTGAGGAGCAACGGGAAGGTTGTTTTGGAGGAACGCGCTGGGTGCACGGAAACCCCCTCGTCGCCCAACTTCAGCCCCCCACTCCAATAAACGGATTGCTGTCGTGATCTGGCAACCTCGATTCGGCCCTGGCGTGTACTGTGGCCGTTTTTACTACTACTACGATTTTTTTTCTTTACTACGAACGGAGTACGCGTCCATTGATGCCGTGGGGAAGGCGGTGGTATTCCTCTCTCCTCTTTTATTTGCCCTAAGGTTTCTCTTTCGCTTCTAGTTCCTTTCTTACATTGATTCTTCATCATATTGCTCTTTGCCTATAGTAGTAGGCACACCGGCGGGGCTACCTCGCTGTGAATGGGAAATTGTCGGGCGTCGTAGTAGCGTTCCAGACGTGCTCCGAGAGCCGAGCGCTCGTGTCTCTTGCGTTACTCGCGCGTTCACTTAGTCGACGTCTGGACTGCACAGCAAGGAGTTACTTAAGGATTGCCAGCACTGCGAGGGTCATTTGACCGCTTCTTTGTTGCGAACGTTAAATTGCGTGAAGTTGGTCGAGTTTTAATGAGTTGAGAAAGTGCCAATCGTTGACGGTGCTTCGAACATCGAGAAGTGGGGTTGTGTTTTCATCGGACGCGGGTTGTTGGTTGGAGGACCACTTGACCAGCGTCCATCTTCAGTTCCTCGTGTCTGGTCGTTGGCGTCATTGATGCTTTTGAAGCGTGAGTACGAGCACTACTATATCCTCTTACGGCGTAACGTTCACATTTTTTTCCGATATTTGAAATAGAGAGTTGTGGTATGGTGGGAATCGCTGGAACGTGGGTTGCTATGGAGGCGACATTGCTGCAATTGGACGCTGCGTATTCATAGGAGAGTTCACCGCAATTCTTAAGATATTGCGGATTCATTGTGTCCTTTCAGAACGAGAAAAATGTGTGAGGGTTATGATGGTGGGTCGGAACTGTTCCGTAACGGCGCTAAAGTTGATGCGAAGTGTGTGTAGACACTAAGGCTGATGTCAAGTGGTCATAGTGCCTAACTGCTAACCCGTTGTTCGCGGGATCATATCCCGGCCGTGGTGGCTGCGTTTTCAGAGGAGGCTAAGATGATTGCGGCCTGTGTACGTTATAGGTGCACGTAAAGCGACCCCAAGGAATTGAAAGCTCCGGAGCCCGCCTTTACGGACGGCTCATGCTATTGAGCTTTATAATACCGTACGCAAAGCTTGCGAACGTTGCGGGCGTAGCGTTAGCGTCCGTCACTTAACGGGTACCTGCAAGATGTCAGTGTACAATGCATGCGCAATTCAAACTCACGAGCTTTGCGTGGCGCTGTTCTATATCTTATCTAATGATATGGCCGTTCTGGGACGCAACACCCAAGCCATTGTTACTGTTACAGGTTTACTCGTGTTAAGTCGCAACGTTACGTACTATACATAGTGTATGCATTGTGTTTTGCGCAGGCGCACGAGAGTCCAGTAGCGCTGGAAGTGTTGTGACAACGGGCGCATCGGCAGCTGCTTTGGCCGTCCATGCCTTTGCTCTGAGGACTACGGCTGCTACCTCATCGAGGTCTGGGCGGCGGACACGGCAGCTTCCACGGTTTCCCTGTAGACCTGCAGGTGAAGGAACTCTCGAGCTGTGCATGCGAAGCACTCGTATCGTCTAAGCTATAGGCTACATACCTGTATACTATTCACCGTATGCATAAGGGACCGTATACATTGCCACTAATTAGATCACTCAGGAATGATTAATTGATAAACATAAATGAATTGCCTTTTTATTATCAATTTTAGGGTGGGTGTTTATGTGGCGGAGTTGTTAACATCGCAAATAGTGGCGAGTCTAGTTTTTCGAAATTGAAAATATCACACGTGGCTTCAGAGACCCGTCGTGGAAGTTCCAGACTGCGGCGTGGGAGAATACGAAACTAACGCACCGCTAGTTTTGACGCACCCGGTTAGTTCCGGTGCACTCGGTGCGTTAGTTGCGTTTTTTTCGGCACCGCGGTCTGGAAATTCGACGATGGGTCCCTGAAAACCACGCGTACATTTTCAATTTTATTGCTATAGCGATTATGTGAACACTCTCAGCTGGATTTGGCCACCGGCGTCGCCGTCATTCACCCTATATGTATACGCATCTATATGTATATGAAAACGCAAGAAAAAATATTTTAGAAAAAAAAAAGACCACGGCGCGGGGATTGAACGTCCGATCTCTGAATTGTGAGTGGGAGGCGTTAGCCACTGAGCCACGAAGGAGCGCCTCCTTCTTCGTTCAAACGGCAAGCTATTTATATATACAACTTACCGCAGGCGGTGGGCATCTCGAGGGAACTATATCGTATTTTCAGCATTACCTACGATATGGCGCAATGAGCGTGCATTGCCAGATCGCCACGACGCGGCGGCGCGCGCTCTCATCTGGCACGCGTACTTTGCCCGCGGATAGGGGGCAGAGTGGACGCTCACGAGTGCGCTTATCTCGCGGTGGGGACAATCGTACCCGTTGCGCTTTCACTGGAGCGATTGTGGTGTAGTGACCAGGCGCGCAATGGTCACTGCGCTCGTTGCAGAGTCTTTGTTTGCGAAAAGGGTGCGATATTGAGACACAGTGAAGTAGCAACTGAGACGGTTGATCGCGTTCATCTGTACCCGTGACTACGTTTCTTGCGTCATTTGTGCGTGAGAAACGCGGGCCATGTTTCGATCTGCTTGCTACTCTGCGTATTGCCTTCTAATTTGGCGATATCATGGTTACTGCTTCCCCCTCGCGCTAAAGCTGTGACTTTTTAGAAAAAAACTAGGCTCGCCACAATTTGTGACACGGACCAACTTCGTCATATAAACAACAACTCTAAAACTGATAACGAAAAGTTAATTCAATTATTCTCATCAGTTTATCAATCCTGAGTGATATAAATAGTGGCAAAATATTTCCGTCTTGGCCTAGAAATTGGCTGCGAAGAGAAGTGCTTACCTAACATAGTTGTTTAAGGAAAGAAAAATTGTATTGCTTGAGAAAAACTGTATATAATATGTACACAGCGCACATTGAAAAACTACTCTTCGTGGCAAAGTCCCGACCTCACTCCATTCCGTGGCATCGACCTGCTCGGTTCCGACAGAGTGGACCGTAAGCAAAACAAAAAAAGCAAAAACAAAGTAAGGACGGACGTCCTGCTGGGCCTATGCGCCATTGTGCAAGGCGCCGTGAAGGAGCAGCGTCTTTCTTTTTTTTATTATTCGAGCCATCTTCGCGATACCTTAAATTGGCAATAAGCCGCGAGCGAGGCGATTCAAGCGGAACCATCGGTGGTGCGGACAAACTTGACCGGGCGTATGCATGCATATGCGACTAGTCGACTGGAACAAGTCTTTTCTCAAACGGGGGCCAGCGTCACGTCTGCGTAGCGAGTGCGTTGGCGCGTTCAAAATGCGTGTGGCGAAAAGCTGCGGTGCATGGTCTCGAAAAAAAAAAAAAAAAAGAAGAAAGCCTGTGGAAAGGGGGTGAGGGGGGGGGGTGCTGTATTCTCTATTTCACGTGCTGGCGAACACTTTGAACTGGGCGTTTCCAGTTCGATTCGATTGATTTGGGTAAGATTTGGGCTGGAATACTACCCGTACAGCGTCTCTACAATTTTAGGTTGGCATTGGCAATCAGGCATGAATTGAAAGAAAGTCGACATTTTTTGTATGACCTCTCAAAACTGCAGCCACATATTACATCGTTTGAAACACGAAATAAAAAAACATGGCAAATAAAAACTTCGAGAACAAACTACTCCACAGATAAGTTATCCTACATAGTTCCTACGTTACTTAATAAATATGTGAAAGCTGGCATAGATTTTTTACATTGTACACAGATTCAGTTGCGTGATATACACATGTTTAGTTTTTAAGATTTCTTTGCAGTCGCTGTATTATCATGGTTTCTATTTTTGTTTTTGGAATCGGGCTTGATTTTTATATATTTATTTATATGTTATTTATTGATGTATTTGGTGTTTTTGTTATTGTTGTTGACTTCACTTTGCTGATTGTTTGCCACTGCTGTCGTGCTAAAAGGTACCTGTGGTCCTTTGTCAAGCTGCCTCTTTTAAAGAGCAGTTTTACCTGCAGCTGTCCTTCATCAAGTATTGATGAAAAATAAACATTATTATTATTATTATTATTATTATATTATTATTATTATTATTAAAACCGTAACTGTAAAGACGTAAGCAATGCACGCTCCTGTTCGGACTGGCTGATCCGCTTGAAGGGTTCAGCGTTCTCAGAGGCAACTCAACGCTATGCACTGAAGGCGCTCCGTGGGTAATTTTTACACACTCAGTGTTACCTAACGTGGATCCCACAGTACGCGGTTCTTGAGCATTCAGACTTTATAAAATACTTGATTCGCTGCGCTTCTCTAGTGGATACATGGGGCTTGACGGCCGACCCGAAGGTCGCGGGATCGAATCCCGTCCTTATTATCGATAGAGGCAATGATTTGAGTGCGGTTAGACAGTGTTTCGCACAACCGTAAGAAAGTCTGCACTTCTGAGTAGGTTAAATTGGCTTAACAGGGGTGGTGTTCTCGCTTTCACGTATAATACTGCATCCGCGACATATTTTTCAAGGCCAGAAGGCTCGACGCCCGTTTGCTTAGATTAATGTGCTCCCTAAAAAAAACACCAGATTACCGAAAGTTAAAGAACACCAAGCCGGATATTACGGCGTGTCTTATTACCATGTCATAGTTTTCTGGCGCAAAACCCCAACATCTTAATAATAATAATAATAATAATAATAATAATAATAATAATAATAATAATAATAATAATAATAATAATAATCGTAGTAGTAGTAGTAGTAGTAGTTGGTTCGTTGTCTTGTGGGGCTCAACATTGTGACTGGGGACTTATGAGAGATGCTGTAGTGGAAGGCTCTGGATGAATTCCGCCGCTCGGAGGTTTTGAGCGTGCAGGGATATCTGGAAGTTGAAACAAAAAAAAAATCAATTTGACGAAAGCATGTGTGGGTGTGCGTAGAAATAACGAGTGGGTGCACGCGAAACAACGAATCTTAATTTCATAACACTTATTCGTCCTGCGACAGGGTCCGTTCTTGCAACGAAAGTAACCCTTCAAATCGACGAAACGCGAGCCGTATGCCGATCGCGAAGTTTCATAACGGCATACCCTTGGCAATGAGAAGCCACAGCGTCTCCCGTCGTCTTTCGGAGTGGGTGGCCGTGTCACGAATGTTCGCTATGCGTTTGTAGCGACTGCAGGCTGCAGTCACTACGGAAGGATGCTTCAACCAACTACAAAGGCCTCAGGCGTAACTCTTCATTGTCGTCAGCCACAGCGTCAATAAAATGCACATAGTGTCTTACACTTGTGTAGCGGGTACCACACTTCTCCGAAGAATGAAGAATATTGTGGACGCTACCCCACTAGACAAAGCAATATTATGATTTCGCCCCGCCGTGGTGGTCTAGTGGCTAAGGTACTCGGCTGCTGACCCGCAGGGCGCGGGTTCGAATCCCGGCTGCGGCGGCTGCATTTCCGATGGAGGCGGAAATGTTGTAGGCCCATGTGCTCAGATTTGGGTGCACGTTAAAGAACCCCAGGTGGTCTAAATTTTCGGAGCCCTCCACTACGGCTTCTCTCATAATCTTATAGTGGTTTTGGGACGTTAAACCCCACATATCATTCAACCATTAGTTTCCCTAAAAGTGTTTAAAAAAGGCCTGCTCTTTCCAGCTTTGGCTGTCACTGAGCCGAGTGTTTCGTGCGAGTCAGGTGTTTTTTTTTCTAAGCCACGGATATCATGGTATCTTGAAAAGAAGCAAAATGCCATAGACAAAAGATGGTATTCCCACCTGTGGTCATGTGACCTGCGTGACTACTACTACTACTACTACTACTACTACTGATTATGACAATGACGATGACAATGCTCCTGGGATGACTTGCACCTATTCACTCGGGAGGATTGGCCAAAACTGGGGCGGATCGTACGAACTGTATTTATTATTGTTATTTTTCTGTATACGTGCTAATACAAGTTACATGTGCAAGTGTAATGAAACGTTGATTATGATAGATCCTAATTTTATATTACAATACCTTGCGTAACCTCGCAATGACCAATGATCATTTTACTGCTGTGAAGACACAATGAAACATATATTAGCGGTTGATTCAACTAGTACTACAACAAAAACAACCACAACAACAACAACTACTACTACTACTACTACTACTACTACTACTACTACTACTACTACTACTACTACTACTACTGCTACTGCTGCTGCTGCTGCTGCTGCTGCTGCTCTAAATTGGCGACGACACAGGGTATAACAATTAAGGCATGCAGATTCGCTTTCAAGATTACCAAGACGAATCAGCGTGCTGATGCTGAGCGAGTGGGCGCAATAGTGGGCGTGCAAAACTTAATGGCCTTCATTTCGTAACCCTTATTTTTGCCTGAATGGTGGGGCCCCTGCAAATACAGATTAAGGCTTGAAGTTGAATAAACGAGTGCCGCACCGATCGCGAACTTTTATAACGACGCGACGTCCACGCTGCCTCTCGTCTTTCAAGTGGGCGTGTGACGAATGTGTTAAGCCACGTTCCGAGTAGCTGCAGCATTTTGCTACGTTTTTTTTATTTTTTTATTATGTGCTGCCGCTGTACATTGAAAAGAAGAAATGTTATACTGCGGGGAAAAAAAAAAAAAACGTTCATCTTCCCACGCCGGACGACCCGTGGATGCTCCGCTATTCACCCACGCGGGCGTCCGTGGAGAGGAGGTTTAGTAAACCTGAATGCCGAGGAGGAGCGGGCGACGGAGTTCAGATGAGCCGAGAGGAGGAGAGAAGGTCCGTTAGTGCAATCTTGGCTGTGCCGTCCGAAACGGGAGTCCGTGAATGGTTGCCAGACCGCCGGTTCATTCCCAACATCGTCGATTCTCGACGTTCTCTAAACACTATCCCTTCTCTATCCTACGCGAGAAAATGGAGAAATTTTATTTTAGCGCGCGCAACGGTCTATAGCGCACGCAACGCACGAGAAGCAGCAAGAGTGCGCATGCGCTGAACCCGAGTGAGACGCGCGAGTTGGCGCGCGCAGAGGATTCGCACGCTAGATCTCGGCGCTTGCGTTGCGCCCGCTATACGGCCGTTGCGTAGCTTACCGGCGGATCGCTCGAGGTTTAATCTCTTCACGTCGCCAGCCACGGTGACCAAGTGGGTGTGATGCTACAGTATACTGGCTGGAAGGTCGCTGGTTCGAATCCTGGCCGAGCTGGGCCGGGTTTCTGTGGAGGCGAAATTTACACGAGTCCCGTCTACATGGATGCATATATGGGCGCGTTGAAGAACAACAGGTGGGCCGGAATTTTTGGATCCCTCCGCTACTACGCCCCTCCTAGTCATACTGAAGTTTTAAGACGTACAACTCGCAACAATCATTATACTAATTATCGCAATTCATCATCATTCATCGAACGGGTAACGGCGTCTTACCCGTTCCTCCTCTCTTGGGCGGCAAAGGTTGGCTGGCCTACAATGTAGTTTTTCTTCTTCCTGTTTTTATTTGTTCACTTATTTTTTTCAAATGAGCCATGTACAATTTCGAAACGGGAGTGGGCAGTTCAGATAAGAGTTTCAAAACTGACCGCGCTTCATCCGTGGCACGCACTTTTCGAATCTTTTCGGCCACGGGCACTTCTGCGAAGCAGCAAACGAGTTATCACTGCTTCCTTTTTCTTAATTTTTTTTTTCTTGTTGTCCATGCTGATCTGCATGCTCTATAATATGGAATTACGGAGTGTTCTTAAAGCTTTTCTTTTTTTTTTTTCTGAGTGCGGTGTATTCCTATAGTCGCTTGCGAACTATTAATGACAGGAGCCGCTACCGAAATTGCTGCACGCGTGCCATTTATCGGTGCAACGAAGTCGTGTTAGGCCTGTATAGTCTCCGTTCTAACGGTAAGTGCTTTCTCGTTGTTAACGTGAATGATGTGCATGTTTGAGATTAAACTTTCGCTGTCCCTTAACGAACCCAAGCAGTCGAGTTTTCTAGAGCCCTCCACTACGGCGTCTCGCATAATCTTATCGTGATTCTGCGACGTAAAACCCTAGCAGTTGTTAAGGCTATAGACACGATTCCGTGCCTGTGGCATCTTAGGTTTGTCGTTTGAGTGGCGTACGTCTGCCTCAACACACCTGGAGTTGCTGTTACTGATTTTGTCGTTGACAGTGCACGTGATTGCCTAGTCTGCTGTCATTGATTGATTGATTTGTGGGGTTTAACGTCCCAAGTCTGCTGTCATTAACCACGATATACCTCAAACGGGCGACCGCGCCTCGCTTGTCGACATCGCGTACGCTTGAAAGTCAAACTCCCCGGGTCGATCGATACTTGTCAATCAATTTTTGGCATGTTCTATTTGGGCCTTTTTTTCTTTCCTCTCTTACTGTTTTTTTTTTTTCACCACCTCTCGAAGATTTTCGTTCGCAACAACGGCGATGCAGGCATACGCGAATTTTAAATATATTTTTTTCATTATTATTCTCATCTTCTCGTCTCGTCTTGTCGGCGTGGTGGCTTACATGGGCCCCCCGCTTTTCGTTGCTGCTTGCTCCACCTTCTGACGATCCCTGACAGCGCGTAGGCTTCGTTCGCTCCTATGTAGGCTGCGACGTTTCAGTAAGTAGCGTTGCCTCAGTGGGGATGGATGAGAATTACAAGGTGTGGCCTGTCCACACACCGCATGTCAGTTAGAACACACACACGCAGTGTGAATATATGACAAACACAGCTGTTTAACAATATATATATAATATTACATATTGACATGTAACAACGTCATGTACAACACACACCATTGCCCCATAGCACACGCAGTTGTACAACAGGGTTTCTGCATAACCCTGTGTTATACAGAGTTGCTATATACAAGACACACTGTTGCTGTACAACACACGCAGCTCCTATATAAGACACGCAGTTACCATATCATTGACAAGGTCGTAATGAAGGACGCACGGTGGCCGTACACGATACGCGCAGTTCTGTTAAAGCACGCACAACTGTTGTATAACGCACATGGTTGCTGCAGAACGCCCACACACACGGAGGCGTATAGCGACGTACTCCACCGAGACGAATAGCCGATCTCTTCAAGCGACTCCGAAGCGCGCTATTGAAACGATTGCTTTCCTTCTCTCTCTGGCTGCCATTCTACGATAATAACTTCTTTCAGCGCCCTTTGAAACGTGCACCCTGTCGCGCTGCGTTATTGAGAAGGCCTTCGGGCGCCGTCTTACCGTTGCTTAAATGTATACGTTATGGCCGTCGTGCTTTTTTGCTTGTGTGCTCGGTTATTTATTCATTCTTCCGTGTGTGTCTGTGAAGACTGAACGCTATCGTTGATCCCGTGAATGAATCGACCCTCATAACCACGGCGCGATGCGATCCTGACGCAGTTTCGTATATTAGACAGGTGAAGACAGGACTCCTTCGATTCTACACACTTTGATGTTATTCTTCTTGCGGTTTTTGTGGTTCTTGCATACTAACTGTTTTATGTTTTGTGTGTGTGTGTGTGTGTGTCCTCCGCTTGCACGCTAAGAAAACAAGCGTACGCGGACGACTGCGTATGAGCAGCCTTGCGGATGCTTGCAGATCACTATGTGACGTGTGCAATTAGGCGTTCGCGTCCCCCCCCCCCTTGCTATACTAGGGCGTTGGGGGGGGGGGGACTGAATGTAATTTATAAAGCAGCTTCATTTTGGGTCGCACACTTGGCTCTTTTGTGGTGGTTTACTTCGCCGGAGGTGACCCCAAACACACACTACCTTGGTGTTGAAGGACCTGTGATAATGCACTTAGACTCGTGCTGAACGTCATAGCGTGTTCGTGCGGGATCATTACTCTAAAGCTAATACAATAACGGATGCCGTCCTGTGTCCTACGATACACTGTCACACGTGGTAACTGTGGAGGAAAAACGGCCATCAAGGAGACCGCATATTGAACAAGCGTGTACGTTTAATTCAGTAAGGACAGGTGCCTAATTGAACACAAACTTGATCAGGGTCTGGGTGGTGATGGCGATCTTGGTATATATAACATTAAGCTCACAATAACGCGAAATGAGCTTGAAAACACTGATAATGAGAAGCGCAGCCGTGGAAACATGTAGGCAATTGACAGAGCGCGGCCTGTCTATATACTTTGTATATACGGTCTTTTTTTTTTTCTGTCACTGCGAATACGCCAAACCGCTAATGAACGAGGCGACAAGCTTGGCTCAAACCCATGTGGGAAGCTAGCCCAGTTGATTGTCAGCCGCTGATTAAATAGGATGTGAGTGACCGTTCAGTGATGACTCGCTAATCAGGTGTCCGGTTTTATTAGAGTGCGGATTTGCTTAGCCTTCACGTCACCCTAGTCGCCATTTTGGGGTGCTACGACGTCGAGAAGGTTCGTTATCATGCAACATCACGAGAAGCGCACATTAATAAACTCGGAGTGACACACTGACAACAGTGATAATCAGCTGAAAAAACTGTCACCGTCAAAGAAACAAACAGTGTAGACGCTACTGTGTTTTTAAAGCAAACTATAATGTGTTCATGTGTCTGCATTTTCTTGTTATATGCTTTCTCTGCGCAAGAGTATTGGTGGATATATTGTGTCACTGCAGAAACTACCCTTGGTTGTTAACATGCGCTCTGTTATCCTCGTTATTGTGTACCCGTTTGTTACCTTTTGATCACTCTTGTGAAATCTGTCATCGCCCCTTATGTGACCACTGACTAATAACCGTAATGCTATCGGAGCCAATATGGAAAGTGTTAAAAAGGTAAAATAAAAGGTGAATTCCTTCTTGTTTTTTTTCTTTTTCATTTGAGTCAGTTACATTCATAACTTTGAACCTGGGCGTTTGCGCTTTAATGCAACAAAACACATCAGGGGCGTCAAGTGTTCAGTTGTGAGCAGTATATTTCATTTATTTATTTATTTATTTATTTATTTATTTATTTATTTATTTATTTATTTATTTATTTATTTATTTCCTACTTCACAGGGCAGAGAGCATGGGAAGAAAAAGCTCGGCAGAGCTTCACTATAGGCTTCCCAGTCGTTTACGGACCAGCGACACGCTGTCGCAGTACACACATTTTGCGGAATTGAAAGAAATGAAAAACATTCATTACATGGAGAGAGTCATAAGCATTTGAAACAAAATAAGCACTTCGGAATACTTAGTGAAGGCCACTCCACATTTGAAAGTCCAGATATAGGATTTATCAGAAAAACGCTCTATAGAAGCTGAGACCTATACAACATACATCAATGTCAACACCCCTTCGTGCTAGAACAATTAAAAGAGAGGGTAAAGTATTTCCTAACATTTGGGCACCGTGATTCGTGCGAGAGAACATCCCCTTTCAATTTTTCCATCAGCCTCAAAGGGCATAGAAGAACGTATTGGGCTGAGTTCTGCCATCTTGTTAAGCATCGATATATTTTACACGTTAAGCATCGATATATTAGCACAGTTCGCGCTGATCTGCACCTTGTGTCGTAGTATACTGTCTAGAATAACGATGCACTTTTTAGTTGTGGGGCCTGAAATCGTCAGTGCCGTCTTATGCCTCGTAGCCTGAATGTCGTAGTCTAATTGATGTGGATAAATCGTAGCCTGTCGTGGCCTAAGTGTCGCAGTGTAAACGTTCGTAGTCTTCAATTCATAGCCCTAAACTCTCGTCGCCTAAATGTTGTTGCTTTACGCTAGTACGCTCAATGCCGTGGTTTAACGATCGTAGTTTTGTAGCCTACCATGACATGAATGAGCCTGATTCCCATCTGACCTAAGCACAGTATAGCCTAAATATCGTAGCCTAGGCTGACTGTCTGGGCGTATTGTCAACATAAACTAAAAGCGTGTGTATCAAGCCTCGTCTTATACCCTTTTAGCTTCTATTATAAATTTATGTCGTACTCTATTGGTAGTTTAGTAAGGGAGAAGAGCGGGGGTAATATGAGAGGTTCAACCGTGTAATAAGTTCGTGCCGGCGCTTGTATGCGCGTTTTCGAAGTTTGCAGGTGTATATGAAACATGCAACCTGTCGCGCTGCGTTAATGAGAGCGCTGAACTTGAAAACCACGCTCATAAACACCTGCAGACACCTTGAAGTGCAAACACACAACAAACCACACATGTTTCACTTATTTTTCTTACACAAATATTATAAAAGTCAGACATATACACCTGTGAACTTGAAAACCACGCCAACCAACACTTGAAAACTTCGAAACCGCGCATACAAACGCCTGCAAACACCTTCAGTATTGGAGGTGCATATAAACTGCAAACCTAAAAATGTTTGCGTGCGTGCTTTTTCGAGTTTCCAGGTGTACACACACCTGCAAACCTGAAAAGCACGCATACAAACGCCGGCACTAACATACATAGTGACTGAACTTGCCCCCTCACACCAGCCCGGAAACACATTCCTGGCTATGCTATGTGGTGTCTTAGCCTGTTTTAGCCGGAGTGTCTCAGCCTATAATGTGACCTAATTATCACATAGTAAGTACAGTAGCTTAAGTGTAGTAGCGGTTCTGTCGAGCACCCGGCTTTATATACGTGTCGCAGTCACCATCGACGGGCCTGCCCCTAGCAACGCAACGCGTGCGGCGGCGACGGCGAAACAATGGCACGCGGCGGACTCTTTAGCGGCGCCGTGTATGCGGGTTTAGGCGAGCAGCGTGTTTCGGTCGACGCCGCACTACGCGGATCGCTGTCTATTGATTCGCCCGACGCGTCTATACTTTCACAATGGCCGGATGCCACGACGTCTCTGCGCTGCCCGTATTTTTTTTTTTCTACGCCTATACAACCACGGGTGCGCACAGCTGAAGCAGTGGCACCAACGTGCGCGTTTATACGTGAACGAGGCACGGGGACGTGCAGCGAAGAAGTAATTGATGACAGTAGCAAAAATTACCGGCTTTCTACGTCACGAAAGCACTGTATGATTACGAAAGACGCTATAGAAGAGGTCTTAGGAGATTTAGACCACCCCGCCGCGGTGGTCTAGTGGCTGAGGTTCTCGCCTGCTGACCCGCAGGTCGCGGGATCGAATCCCGGCTGCGGCGGCTGCATTTCCGATGGAGGTGGAAATGTTGTAGGCCCGTGTGCTCAGATTTGGGTGCACGTTAAAGAAACGCCAGGTGGTCGAAATTTCCGGAGCCCTCCACTACGGCGTCTCTCATAATCATATGGTGGTTTTGGGACGTTAAAACCCACAAACCAATCAATCAGGAAATTTCGACCACCTGAGGTTCTTCAACGTGCACGGTTGTTTACCTGACAGAAAGGAGCACACTGGAAGATTGAAAAAAAAAGGATGCCCGTGCGCATTACTCAATCTCGAAGTTAACAGCGAAGCTGTCATAAAGCGTCACGATGCACATCGGCACGCACATCAGTGGCCTGTGGAATTTCGCTCGCGGCTGCGCATTTGGGGTCTGATGCGATGCGGCGCATTGAAATGTTACTTCGGACCACTTACGCCGTGCTTCGGACTCCACCGCCCGCGCGTCTAGACAGTGTCAGCGGGCGTGTGCATCTGAAAGAAAGTGCGGGGGCGTCCTGAGAGGGGCCAGCCGTGCTGGGCCGGCGTTTCCGGGCGTCCCCCATCGCACACTTGTCGCTGCTTGCAAACCGGCAATTTTGGTTTCCCGCCTAGGGTGGAGCACATTTTGTTTGCAAGCTTGTCCGAAGTCTCACCCCGTATAGACACCGCTATATGTGCGCCTTTACTTGCTCGAATTTGAGATGCATGAGCACGAGAACGCGGATCTGAATGCTAACCACATTGAATTAATGACCGAATCTATAACTCTATTGAACATGTTCAATTATATAAGATCAATGCTTGTGACTTACGTTTGCATGCATTTCCATGGAAGACGCTTCCCCAACGGTCTTGTGTGGAACCGCACCTCGAATCAAAGCCGACGCCTGGCTCACTTTTCATTGTCGTTGGCATGCATAGGGGTGAGCAAAAGGGGCTTTTTCTACTCAAGCCTCACCAGCACTTGCCCTCGTCCAAGATACACTAGCGCTTTCCCCCTGCCCCGACCGTGATGGGGCACTGGTTGCACCCCCCAAGAGGAAATCATGCCGACGGCCACGTCAATGTTCAGTGTTCTTCTCAGGAAAAAAAAAAATGTCAGGTTAAGACAGAAAATGAATGTTTTATTCGTCCTTGATATCTATACAATTGAACTATTGCTGCTCTTTAAGAACTTCATTGTGCACGTTGACGTAGTGTGCGCAATATGCTGGTATCTTCAAAAATTACGGTGCGTCCATGCGTTGACATCCTTGTGGCATAAAACACTATTTTATCATAGAAGTACTTGTTGCTAGGCTAGTTGGTTCGTCATACTGAGGGAAACTTCTAGATGCCTAAAAAAACCACAAGAAAAAAGACAGACAGTGAAAGCAGCTCTTCCTCTGTGCGTTTTTTTCATGTGGTGTTTTTAGGCGTCAAAGAGTTTCCTTCAGTATTTCATCATCTGTTGGGCACGTGGAGTTTCATTGCGCTGCGCATTTAAGGCTAAGAGAAAAAGCTCATAAAAGAGCTTGGGCAGCTACGAACTGGTGCGGCGAAGACGCAAGAAACTGCGGAGCTTCTGGCGTTCTCGTCCTTGATTTCCTCTCCTTCCGCTGCACGTCACTTCTCACGCTCATTTCCTTGCTCCTTGCTATGCTACACCAGGCAAGGCTGTGCTACGCTGTACCCTCTCCGCTCCTGCTTTCCATTGCCCTCACTTCCATTTTGCACCCCGCTTTGTATTGTACTATACAAGGATATCGCAGGCTTCACCTTTTCCTCTACTGACCCCCATCGCCCTTACTGCAACGCTTTCATAAATCTATACTATATGGTGCTATGCATACCTGCGCTATGCTTGATTTCTCCTCCTTTCCATCTTTACCCCTCATCATCACTACCCATTCCCGCTATTTTTCCAAGCTATACTATGCATGACTGTGCTTCGATTTACCTTCTCTTCATATGAATCGTCGGCATAATTTTTTCATTCCCATCCCGTTGCTGTACTACGCTCTACATGGGTAGGATATGCTTGCACTTGGCATTGTACAGCTGCACCTAGTTCTGGGGGGACGCCGGCCTTAGACGAAACTCAAGCTTAAGCAGCTTCGCTGTGAAAAAAAGAAAATGGCCGTGCATCTGCTTGCCTTGCTCCAAATGGCAGCCTTCTTTTTCGCCGGCCTTCTTTTTCGTGCATAGCATCGCATTTATAGCGCAGCGTAAGAAACTTTACGACCACCTTCAGAAATATTTATCTATGTGTTTTCTAATAAAGGTACACACCATCTGATAGTTGCGTATTGATGTTGCGCCTCAGGTATGCGCAATATTTGCCTTTTGATTGACGATGTTTACAAGTAGGAACGCAGCGACCAGTTCAAGATGGCTGGGCGTTCACCAAGTTTTTCAGTTTGCCCGGGTGAATGAAAGTGTAACACATAGACACAGAGACCAAAATTTGTGCGTTCAAGTGTTAAAACAACACTTTTGAAAATGGAGATTCTTAGCGGGACGGCTTTATGCTCTCCCATAGTGGAGTACTAAGTGCTCAAAATCGTTAACAACTTTTTCCAAACACACATTGATCAATTAGATTTTGGTGCTCATTTGTAAGTTGTATACACTGTCTTTACTTGTTTCCTATGTTTCGTTTGCGTATGTGCAAGTTAAGTGTAAAATAAACTTCCCTTTCTCAAATATTCCTAGAAAGATAATTATCTTTGAAAAGTATTCATGTACTGAATTATGGCAGCCACGTAAAAGTTTCACATGCAGCTTTAGGCTTTAAATGGCTTTCCCTGCCTGAACCGCTCGGGCACGAAACTTTTGCATCCGTAGCACCGCTGCGGTCGCCTCGCGCGCCTGGGAAGGTTTATCGTTTTTTATGTTTATGCCGTCACAGCGAGATTGTAGTACAGAGACGAGCGAAAAAGTGGTGTCACGTGACAGCGAAAGCACTTTTGTTGCCCGAGTCACGAACATCGCTCCTGAATCTGCGCATCGAGTGAAAATGAAGGGGGGAACGACGTACGGCAGAGGAGTGCGGGCTGAAACCATTTCTCGTCTCCCGCGACTTCGATTTAGGCTCTTGCAAAAACACGACACAGCCCACCTCGATGTGTACGATGCAGTTGTTGTTTTGCAGAGGAGATTACCGCCGTAAACGATATCTATCTATCTATCTATCTATCTATCTATCTATCTATCTATCTATCTATCTATCTATCTATCTATCTATCTATCTATCTATCTGTCTGTCTGTCTGTCTATCTGTCTATCTATCTATCTATCTATCTATCTATCTATCTATCTATCTATCTATCTATCTATCTATCTATCTATCTATCTATCTATCTATCTATCTATCTATCTATCTATCTATCTAATTTGACGGCTCTCTAACAGTAATATCACGGGAATGAACACCAAAAAAAAAAAAAAACAATCTGGCTGTATTGCACCTATATGGCAGAAAATGTGGCAGAGACCGAACGAAAAAAAATGTTTCTATTGCTAAACCGTACAGACCACAACAGCTGTCTATTCTAAGCATTTTGCGAGCACTATAGCAATCGCTAAATCTTCCAATGCTAAGTCTACGCTATTTCCGCACGCGCCATCATTTCGCCAGCATTAGCTAGCGCAAACCATTTCTGGTTGTATGCGAGTCAGTTCGATACACCGAGACTCTAAACCGTCCGCAAATCACGAGATGAAGCTATAAAGGCGTCGCTAAGATGTAAGTATACCTGGGCTCATCATGAACACCAACGAGATATGCTGAATCGCGCGCCGTTGTCTATAAGGACCTGTTGCAAGTAGTGTTGTGACGTGTATCTCTGTTGCTGACAGGTGCTTCTTTCTTTAAATTGTTCGGTCTCCGTGGTGCCGCTGCTGTATTGTGGTCCTTAGCGCGAGGACTGGAAGCTGGAGTGACTGGGCGGGTGTGTGTGGCAGCAGGTGTGTAGGTTGTGTGGTCGCGCTTCGCTGTATAGCGAGCAAATGTCACGAGCATGGAACTCGTCGTGCTGCTGTGTGTGTCTTAACAGTTTGTTATTGTGTTTGTGGGTGAGAAAAGAGGTACGTGTTGTGGTGTTGATAAAGGAGTTGGACGGGAACATTAAAAGAGCGAGGAGGGTACTTTTGCCGGGCGGAAAGGGAGAGTCATTTTATGCGGTGTGCGAATGCTGCAGCCCCACGTCGCAAGTGTCTTGTCACGAGTCACCTGGCGCCGTTTCTCTCTGTGTAGTGTATAGCACATTTATATGGCCACGTACATATATCGGTCACGAGTTTTAGAACGTAACCTATATAGCAATCACCGGCTGCTTGCCGCAGCTGTCGTCACCCTTCGCCTTGACACCGGGTGTATTTATGCGCTTAGCGACGCCATATGCATTGATCATCCGGCGAAACGGTTATGGCCATCTGCGTCACAGACTCCCATTTCACACCCTCGTGTAAAACGCGTACTGTGTGACGGAGCAGCTCCGTTATAGCGCTTGCGGTAGATTTAGCTGTGACCCGGAAATCATTCATACATATTTAACTGACCTTGCTCTCGTAAAAAAAAAGATGAAATTATTCATTGGAGCGCGTTCCTCGCGCAACTTATTACTCTTTTTTAATATCTCTTAAGCAATCGATCAAGTTATGTGACAGTACTGTGAAGTACATGATGGTTGACGTAAACGACTGCGACCTGTTTTACACGTCGCTTTTCCGCATGCGTTAGGTGTACAATAACTAAATCTTTATTGTTAACATATTATTATTATTATTATTATTGCTTCGCATATTTTAACTTGCTTGTAGTAGCACTTGGTCGAGGACGTTCAGTCAAATGAAGTGGCTGTGCAGCGTATGTTAGAATTAGTTTTCGATTATCGTTGAAATAATAATAATAATAATAATAATAATAATAATAATAATAATAATAATAATAATAATAATAATAATAATAATAATAATAGTAATAATAATATGTTAATGATTATTGGATTTGACGTCCTGAAACCTCAATACGATTGTAAGGAACGCCGTAGTGGAGGGCTTCGCAAATTTTGATCATCCGGTTTCCTCTAACGAGCATTGATATCACAGATTACAAGGGCCTCTGCTTGCCGGAAGAGGTGGAAACAATTCGCACTAAGTTCATAACACTTGGCTACACCGTAGTACAGTGTCTCACGCCTGGCGGCAGGAACTTGTCGCTTGACCAGTGTGAACTTGACAGAGCTGAAACGCTTCAGGAAGCTGAACACTTCGCAGAGCTAGCCGCGCTTGACAAATACAGGTACTGTGTTTAGAAGAAGAGGTTAACGATTTGAGTGCTCGGTACTCTACTATGGGAGAGCTGCTGTGCTTGCTGCGGCCATTTTGCTCCCGCAAACTTTCTCGACGTAGTTAAATACTTGGGAAAGGACGGCTTCGAAGAAAAAGAACAAGCAAATCTAAACAGAACACAAGCTATAACACTAAGACAAGTACAAACAAATCTTTCCATGTACCGGTTCAATTCGGGGAGTGGTGTGTAGCAGCAGAAATAGATGTAATGAATATAAGCGAACACCGACCAAATAAACGTCACCAAATAAGACCGAATAGGAAAAGTTCATTCGGTCGGTGTTCGCTTTTATTCATCATGTTTTGTCCCGACCAGATGTGCTTCCGTCGCACTATCGGTTTCAGAAATAGATAAAAAATGCAAAATTTGTAAAGAAAACACGTGCACTTTAGATACCATTCTCTGGGACTGTGGTTCACTGGGGCTCGGTTTTACGCGGAACTGCTTCGAAAGGCTAATCCATTCGCCAGCTTACCACAATCAAGCCCTGGCTATCCGGTACGCCCACGATAGGCGCACGAAGCTCGACCTCCCTGTTCTGTTGTGGAATCAGCCTGGTTGGCGCATTCGTGGCATACGCAGAATAACTAATAAAATTTTGAAGAAGCCACGCAGGAATGCGAACAGTTACAGTGCTGTCAGTTTCTCATGTCTTTTGAAGACGATAGCCTTTCTTGGGACACCTAAACGCAAAAAAAAAAAAAAAAATAGGACAGTCTATCTGTGTCTGTTCAGCGATTGCACCACCACTTGCTCAACACTCATTCATCTTGACCTGGTGGTTGCTTTCATACTTACGAACATTATCAATCAAAGATCAAGTATAACGTATATTTGAGGCACAGCACTGATACACAAGTGTTACGCAGTGTGTATTTTTATTTAGAAACTGCATAAAGGTAATTCTAGAGACCCAAGTGTTTATTACGCTGCGCTGACAATGCAACGCTTTGAATGAAAAAGCGGTTGTTTTCTACGCTTCACTGAAAAAACTCAGGGGCGTTAACTAAAACAACCCTGTTGTGCCACCTGCCTGTAGATATGCGTTGTAAAAAAAAAACATTCGTTTCTTCACATCGCTCCCTAATTGCGCCGTATCGCACGTAGCGACTCCAGATAGCAGACTGTCGTCTTGCGGCGTCCTTTGCAGCGAAGCGCAGAGATACGCGGTCATTTTTTTTTCGCTTTGTTTTATCTTTCTTATGCATGAACCAACTCGTCCAAGTATGCGTTTTAGCTTAGATACTTGGCTTAGGTGAACGCTGATAAAAGCTGAATGGCCGTGAGACTAAGCTGCGATTGAAGTAAGTATCGAGGACGACGACCACGTACTTTACTTTGCTGAAAACATCAGACAGATAAACACTCCACAAAGAAAAAAAAGAGTGACTTAGTGCGAATATATTCAGGGTGATATCGTATGACAGCTGGAATGTTCTAGCTTGTGGCTAGAAATAGCTGACAACTGAACCGATAAAAGTTCGTGTCTGTGTTGTGGTGAATGGTGGTGGTGGTTGTCGTTAGAAGAAAAAAAAAAGACGCGCCTAATTTCTACAGCCTGTTAGGGAGCACGGCACACCATCTGCGGGGAATGAATCAGCGTTTTGACATCGGCATCAGTTTCTCCCCCTTCCTTCTCTCCCTCAAAAAAGAGAAAAAAATTCGGAAAATTTTAGTTGTTAACACTAACGTTGTTAGACATGATACCTGCATCAGCGGCTGTTATCCAACTACCTTGAAAAATAGCGACAACAAAAGAAACTGATCATACCACCTCCATGGAACTTGCCATCGTTAGCGACATCATTTTTCGCCTGCACTTTCTACGCTCACCGTTACGCACTCATTTGGTGGTAGCGAAATGCTCGCTCGTGTTCGTGGTTTAGATGGAATCTATGGGCTCTATGAACCCCTGTGCTGGCCCTCTCCTTCACGACTCATGTCGGTGAGTGCATGCAAGTTTCGCATACTTATACAGGTAAACGTTGTAGTGGCTGCTGTGAAATGTATTGGCGCGTCGCATTTTCGAAAACTAAGTCAAGTGCGAGCCCCGCGCGTGCTTGCCGTGTTGAGCCATTCTTCGTTGCAACGCTTGATGGCTCGTAGATGTTTAACGAGTCACGTGCATCCGCTGTCCACATCGTAAATGCAGTTGTACTATTTTGGCTAGTCTCCCCGTCACGTCACACTATTCGTCCGGCTTGCTCACTCGCTGTCGTACACCTCAGCTGCTACGATGTCGTCGCACCGCTAAGCTATCAACCGCAAGTTCAGATCCCAGCATACGGCTGATATCAAATTCCCATTTTCTAGTAGCACTGACGTAAAATTTTAGATTCGAGGTGGGCCCTTCATTCGATTGCTCGGTGTGCGTATATAGGTCATCTTGGTCAAATTTGAATCGCGTCCGTCGCATGCAAAGTATTTTATTTTGGCGCCAAACGGCGTACGAGAGCTTAATGGAAGACGGGCTGCCCCTGCGACATCGACACTAGTGACAAGTGTTCGGTGCGATACATTCGAGGCATATCATCCCGAGTGACGATGTGCTAGTAGCGATGACGTCTACGATCCGAGTGTTCTTATCGTGGCGCCGAAGTCAGGAAACGCACTCCTTCGTCTTGTGTGACGTGCCTCGCACCACTTCGAATGATTTCGTGAAATTACCAAGATGCAAACGACCCGTGAAAGATCGGCGAAAGAAAAGATTATGATTCAACGTGTTCTCGTCAGTCAGCATGTCGGGGAATCGTTGCGACTTGCAGTCGCCTGGTTTCAAGCGCGGGAAAGGTGCAATGAGGACGTCTTTTTTATTACACGTATGTCACACGCCAACACGACCTCAAGCTATAGATGGGAAGTAGTGTGTAGGCAGGTATCGTTTAGTGTGAATTTTAGTTTGTCCGTAGACTTCTTTGCGTCCGCGTAATACCGGGTAGGTCACTACCGCCACCACCTTGAGAGGCCGGCTGGTGGCGCCATCTGGAGGCGCAAACAAGAACCTGGCAAGCAGGGAATGTATTGTTTCTCCGTTGGCGCGCATTCCCAATACCGATATTTCATTGACGCCTTTGCGTATACCTGAATGCTGTACACGCCAATATGGCTAATTTAGGCACACAAGCGAGCATGGCAGAAGCATGAATCCTCGGGCTCAAAGGAGCGCGCTGTTTCAAGCATTGCTGCTTGTAACGACGTTCATTTTGGGATCACTGTTATGCAAAGGCTCGATAGAAGCGAAAATAATTCGTGACGTCACGAATCTCAGCGATTTCAAACTACAGACTGTCGTATTCAACCCTAGTCAACATTTTGTATGGTGACGACGGCAATGAAAACGACATGGCATGACTGAATGTGTGCGCCTAGCAGACGAAATGCTTGTGGTGCAGCTAAGCCTGACGTCACACTCTTTTCTGTGAAGTGGTCAGCTCATGATTTCCTCTATAAAGTTCTATAGAGGAGGTCGTGGGTCAGCTAAGGAGAGATCTGGAGGTGACCGCGATGTAGCGCCACTGGTCCCAGGCTAAAATGGCGGGATCGCTGGCCGTTCTGAATTGTGTTAGACGCGAGTGATATAAATCATCAAAAGTGATAGGTATTCGTGCTTCAGTTACGTTGTAGGTCGCGAATCTCTACTAGGGGGTCGGTAGCTACTCGTTCACGCCAAAATCTTCAGAAGGGTATATAACCGTATATTTGATGCCAGTGCTCGTTTAACGATATGAGTGTCTTTTCGTCGCTTGCATGGGACGTCATGGTCGCAGTGCCATAACATACCGCTTTGCCAACACGGTGGTCTTCATGACTAGAGGCAGCATAATCGAGGCAGCATAATCATATCACGCTTGACCTCCTTCAATATGATACTGATGTGGCGAGAATTTTATTGGAGTTTACCTATCAATAATGAAACACCCTGATAGTGGTATATCGATAACATTAACGTGTGACGCCACAAACCTTGGATGGGCCGTGCGGTGCACCAACACAGTGGTGTCAGTGACGTCAGCGAAAGCCACTTATACGCGAGGTAATCAAAGGCAACAACAAATTGATTTGATTGATATGTGGGATTTAACGTCCGAAAACCACCATATGATTATGAGAGATGCCGTAGTGGAAGGCTCCGGAAATTTAGACCACCTGGGGTTCTTTAACGTGCACCCAAATCTGAGCACACGGGCCTACAACATTTCCGCCTCCATCGGAAATGCAGCCGGGATTCGATCCCATGACCTGCGGGTCAGCAGCCGAGTACCTTAGCTCCTAGACCACCGGGCAACTACAAATAGAAACAATGTATACATTATGCTGGCTGTATCGTTCGCTGATGATGATGCCGAAGCAACATCCATTTGCCTCCACACTTACCTTTGCGTTTGCCGGTGAAGTTTCTCATCGCAACTTCTCGCGTGCGCGAAGCGGCAACTGTTGCCGTAAAGGTGATTAATTGCTCTGCTTCTCATTATGCTTTCGTTTGAAATCAAACCAAAATGTCACGCTGCGCACAACTACAAACTTCTTGAGTCTGCTTCCTTGCGGAAATGGCGTTCGAGATAGTGATGACAGCACAAACTTCGGGCCATTAGTATTGTGCTGTTTTATGTGTGTTTGGGTGTATACATGGATACGGCTGCGGCTGCGAACGACTTCATTCCGCTTCGTCACGAACCGGAAAACAAGCTCCGTCTCGCTAAGCCGTAAACGCGCCTGTAGCCGTCGCGATGCTCGCCTGGCGAGCGTGCGGATTCCATTAAGTGAAACGAGCATGCGTTGATGATGTATTAGGCGAGTCGTTCGTTTGCTGCACGAGCAATTCGTTTCTCGTTGCCGAGTGCGGTATAGCTTACGTTTATGAAACCGTGGAATGAGTTATTCCGGTGGAATATTAAAGATTTCAACGCCGTCGCCTCTTCACTACTTTTTTTGCGGTGTTTGGTTTTAATTAAGTACCTTATTAAATTATATTCATAATGCGAATGCGTTTAACGCGAAACTGCAATTATGTGATGGTTGTTGGCAAAGACCGATTTGTAAGAGACATTGCTGTCGTGTGATTTCTGTAATACGCTCGCTTAGCCACATCAAACGACGCTTACGTATAGTTCTTAGTTTCGAACGTGTTCTGACTGATCGAAGCTAACCTGTACAGGCTAAATGCACACATGTCATCGAAACTTCTCGTGCCATGCGCACTCAGAACTACTGACATTCAAACCAGCGTCAAACAACCTTGGCCATTGCCAAGCCAAAACAAGCCGTTGCCGAAATGAATACTCCCTAACAAGGGCAGGAGCAAACGCTTCGACAAGTGGTCCTTTGTTCAAACCAGTAACTTGAAAAATTATAATCATTATCATGACCGTCATCATCATGAGGATCATAAGCGCTTTGATTTTGACAGCTGGTACTACATCTCCAATGTTAAATGGTGCGAAAACTGAGGACGCATGAAAATACGCACGCATGAGAAAAGCACGCAGTGGTCCTATTTAACTTTGCAAAGGATCATCAGTATTTAACTTTTTAATCATCATAGTTTCGGTTTATATTCACTCATCCTCTGATCACGTCGCCTGCGTGCCGCCAACCATTACTACGTTCATGAGGTCAATGGCACGTGTTAGACTATTGCCGGTGTCATACGGGTACTTTAGATATAGAAACCAAAGTAGATCCGCGTCGAATTGCTTGATCGCTAAAGAAAATCGTCGCTTTTACATGTTGCCAAGTTATCTGTTGCTAGTAACGTTGAAAGTTGAGCGAATTGGTGATAGTTCATGTCTGCTTACCAAGCAGCGCGTGGAGACAAACACAAGCAAATTGTGATTTTCGAAAAATATGCTGTACCTTGAACCTCATTGTAACACGTGACACACTATCGTGTTGACCATGTTTGTTTTTTTTTCCTTCGAAATAAACCGGTTGCGAATGCAGCGGTGTTTCTTTCGTTCTTTTTGTGCTTGACTCCATGTGGTGCTTCATAAATAAACATAATATGTTACGAGTTCGGCACAGATGTCAGCAAAATCGCTATCTGTGCGCCAAATGACGATGCTCACATCGCGATCGTCTTGATCCTAAATGTGAGAATAAATGTGACCATGTGACAGCCCCTGATTTAGATCGAGCCTAATTCGGATCGAGCCTTAAACACAGTCAAAAGTGCCCGTGTGACATCGGTATAGGGTGTATTCATGTGTCGTCGTGATGCGCTATTTCGTTGCACAGTTTGCAGCTTCACTTCTCTGGAGATAAGTATATTCTAATAAGAAAGCGTTCCTCTCACTGTACTTCCTGCACAACAAAACGGCTTCAGTACACAGGCCCTAAAAGAGAGCTTAGAAACTACAGGCAGCTGAATAAAATTAGGTTAAACGATGTTATGAACCGGAGATACGTTCTCGCGTACAGCTGCATGGCGATCGTCTCCGAGGATCGAGAATTGTCGTAGTGTATCTGTACGCAACTGGCGCCCCGGTGATGCCTGTCCTTCCGTACGTCCCAGGACAGCGCACAGCGCCCTCCTCGCTCGTTTTGCACGGTGGTGGTGATGTATGTATGCCGCTGCGAGCGCGGGAGTCGGCAAACTCATCTGTCAAGACGAGGGCGCGAACAACGTTATTATCGGGTCGTGGCATCACTCCAGCTGCTGCGCTGGGAGCGATCGGATATATATATATATATATATATATATATATATATATATATATATATATATATATATATATATTGTGCGGGTGGCCTCGAGGGGGCTGTCGTCGGGCGCCTCACGCGTCTCGTATATTGCGGGAACGAGAGGGTCGGCACGTGGCGCCCCCTGTTCGGCGCTCTCGTGGCATTCTTCATCGGCCCTTTGGCGACCAGACTTGGAAATCGGTTCGCCTTTTGTTCGAATCTGGTCGCATCACTGCGCGCTGTTCTGAAGGCGGTGCGAGTTTATATCATGCGGACGAGTTCGTTTGCATCGCGTCGTCGGTCCAGCTAACTTAATTGAGTAGCATGGGTTTTGATCTGTTCGTTAAAATGGCTGACGCTTTGGCCTGTCAAACGACATGTTAACGACTCTCGGAGGAGTGTTTCGCCTCCTAAATTTTTCTTTCTCTGTCGAACGATTTCGCACGCTTATAGAACATTGGAATAATAATAACTTGGCATTAACGTGTTAAAACCGCGACATGATTATGAGAGACTCCGTAGTGGAGGGCTCCGCGTATTTCGACCACCGCGTATTTTGACCACGTGTATTTTTAAGTGCACCCAAACCACACGCGCCTCCAGCATATCCAACCCCTTTGGAACTACTAATGGCACGTCATCTCATCTATCTGCCATGACGTCACAGTTTCCAGCGTAAACATACCATCCCATGACCACTGATCCGCAGGCCTTTAATGCCTCACGCTAAGGTGCTTCTAGCTCGTACTGACGCTGCGCGTAGCTTCAACACTCGCTACACGGCTTTACATGTGTCTCCGTTTCTGAGAGAACACGGGTCACGGTTGCGAGGTGACCAGGCGGCTTGCCTGTGGGAGGTCACGTGCGAATTACGTCACTTGTTTGTAGTACGCCGCGCCCCCTGCTGGGTCTCTCCGTCCGGCGGAGCGGGTTTTCGGGCTTCCCTCGTCGGTAAAACAAATGGCCCCGGAAACACGCAGCGCGCCAGCACAAACACGAGCTGCAAAAGCTGCGGGGGAGTCGCCAAACAGAGAGGCCGGCGACTCGGTCCGTGCAAAAGGTCAAGCAAACAGTCTGTGAAAACAAACTGCGCGTAGTCCTATGCGGCATATAAAAAAAAAAGAACGCCACGAACAACATAGTTCTGCAATCTGTTTGTAACCTACATTGAGAAAGAGAGATTTTCGAAATGGTTGCCAACTTCCTACGCGCACGATCGTTTTTGGCCTCTGCCGACTGGCTGAAATCAGTCGCGACGTTGCTGTAACTGTAATGTCGCCCTAAAACTAGAGTATATATAGATATGCGTAGTCGTTGAACAAACGGTTAAATCAGCGCTATTTCTAAATAAAAAATGCACGTCGGTTGTGTGCGATGTGACGGCCATCCGGCAATAACGATGTTGTTTGATAAGTTGGAGCCTTAAATTGTATATGTTGCGTTAGTTTTGCAGTTGTTCATGATATGTGCTGCTCCGAGGCTTTTGAACTTGAAGAAATGTAGTTCATAGATACCATTAGAAAGGTGACTGAAGTTATAGGGTGTCACGTGGCAAAGCAGCAACATGATCGGGAAGTGCGCCTCAGCTGTAGGCTTTGCGGATATTTTGAAATGATGAATAATTTTGATCACGTGGCCTCCTTTAAGTGCTGACACGAACTACGCGTTCGTCTCAGCACTTCGCAACCTTCAAGCTGCGGCTGCCATTGTCGGGGAATCGAACCGGGTACCTTGTACTTGCACAGCGTCCTCCGAGGTGTTGCCCCGTAACACTGAACTGCATCAAGGCGGCTCTTTCCGTCAAGCTGATTGTGGACCTCGTGAGCAGCACAAGGGTGACCACTCTCGAACGAATAGGGTCTATTTTCCTGTCGCGCCCGTTCCTCACAAAATGCCGATGCAGAGTTTCGCATGCTTTTTGTTGACTGCACGCTGAAATTCTCACGAGATGCATCGTTTGTTCGGCTTTGCAAGGGCAGAGAACGTTGTTTCTTGGAAAATATAAAAAAAAGATCATTAGAAACTCTTATACTGTCTGTACATCAGGCTCTCGTACCCTCAGGTTGCCTTTCCGTTGCAGCGTAATTGAGTCTATTCACGGCTGCAAGGGCGCCACAAGTGTCATTTCCGTTGAAAAAAAAAAGGGAGGAGTGGGGCGGGGGGGGGGGGGGGGCTGTTGAATATACAAGGACGTTCTTTTCTGGGTGGCTTTTGCAAATGTGTGTTATTTCGCCGCCTTGAAACATCGGCCTTCGAAGCCAAAGGTGTTTTTTTTTTCTCGCGGTCCATAAGACATAGAGCGCACTGCAGTATTTACTAGAGGGACCTGTGACGTTGCAGTCTTTCAGCCACCATGAGAATGATGGGTAGTAGATGGATTTGCCTATGGCCTACATGCTGGCGTATTCCAACGCACTTGTGGCTTTATTTATTCTTGTTTCAGCTTTTCTTTTTCATAAAAGAACAGTTTTTTTTCTAATTAACCCCGTGTGTTGATTTGAAGTGGTCAGCCTAAATGTGTCACGGCAGTGAAGTGGCACTGCTGAGCTTCTGGTGTACCGTGTTTTGCGACGAATCGTCCAAAGGCGACACATGGAGATCACCTATAGCATACCTCGTGTTGCCTGAAGCGCCATGAATTGCAGCTCCCAAAGATACTTGTGCCAGATGTTCCAGCGTTACTACTAGGAAGGTCTATATGTAAAGGCCGGCGGTTGTTTATGGGCTTAAAAGCGTGCTCGTGTAGTGGACGTCGGTTACTCTCCTTTACTGCTGGGCGCGTGGCCTACGGCAAATCCGCTGACTCCGCGGCGCGGCTGCACGGTTTTGGTTGCGCGCGCCCGAGAGAGAGATAGCTAAACGGTGAAAGTCAAAACGAAACGAAGATAGCGCGCTAGAGTGAATAAAAGAAAGAAATGAAGTCACAATCCGCTGACCAGTAGCAGTGATAAGACGACCGGTAACACGCCATATGCTCACCTTTGGCGCACCCAGAAGCCACCTACGAAGGACAGCCCGTAAGTGCGGCGAATTCGGACAATGTAGCTTCAAGGAGCTAGATCCGCCAGCTACCTACAACATCCTTAACCTTAACCTTAGCTTCAAGGAATAAGCAAGCGGAAAGCAAGAAGTCAGGAAGGTCAACCAGAAACATTTCCGGTTCGCTACACCGGGGCAGTAAGGCGCCAAATATTGTAGTGCAACAAAAATAATGTCATGACAGATTTATTTATGTGTCTTCCAGTAAATTTTCTGAATTAAAAGTGATATAAAATAGGATGTTTCTCCAGATGGTTATTCGCGTTCTGCTTTTGCATATAAATAAATAATGTTTCGGGCTGAAATATGAGGGGCATTCGTTTTCTGTTGTGTTCATACAGACGAAAGAAGAAAAAAATTATTTCTGCCGTGGATTGCGGAAAGCGGCGCTAAAGACGGTAGCGATTTGACGAAAGCGACAATACTCAAACCTATGCACAGAAAACTACAGGGTACGCTGGCGAATGGGTCATGCTCGGTTTGGGTTGCGGATGTGGCGAACATTGTCCTCACGGAACTTGCCAAGGGGCCGTACTGTGGTGGTAGTCCTTGAAGGCGGCGGCTGCTTCGATGGATATCAGCAGACCCTGGTGCACTGGCGTCGGTTGCTTCTGGTTCAGGACCAGCAGGCATGAGACGTAGCAGTACAGTACCCAGCACCTCCATCAGCATGTCGTGAGTAGTACAGTACCCAGCACCTCCATCAGCATGTCGTGAGAGGGAGCGATAGACAGGAACTCGAAGTCAACGACTGTTTACTGAGCCACAGCAGCCACTTACTTCTTCGCTCTCTTCTTCTGCCACCAACACAGCGTGGTAATATCATCGCGCAGAGCTGCAGGAACGACTTGGAGGTTAACGGTTTTCATTGGATGAAAGTTGCGCTTGTAGAGGATATGCCTTCGCCTAGACAGAAGGATGACGAATCACGTGCAAACTGACCTGGGGGTTGTGGTCGACTTCCCTCAAGGTATTCGAACAGTTGTTGTATAGTTCTAAGTCTTCGCGTTGCTGCTCAGCCACGTTTAACGATGGGAGAAAAGCAAGGCCGCTGAAGTCTTCATCCTTGTCTTCTGCAGCCAACAGCGCGGCAATGTATGCAAGTTTCGCCTGCGCGCGCTCATAGACAGGCCCGTCGCACGGGGAATGCCCCCGAATTCGTCCAGTGTCTATAGGTACGCTGTAACCGGAATTTCTTCTCACAATTATTGCTGGGTCGCGTAATGACACGAATTTTCTTTTCCCATATGCGCCACTAGACGGCAAAATATGGTGCTGTCACGCTCTTGTGCCAATCCCCGCTGTCCTGGGTAAGGCTCGACCTTGTGGACTGAGTATAAATATATATATATATATATATATAGAAAAATAGAGTACGACGCACGTTGGTTTTGCACGGTGTATTCTAACCGACGTTTTGGCTGGTGTACCAGCCTTTGTCACTGGTTGACCAGCCCTTGACTTTGACAAAGACTGGTCTCCCAGCCGAAACGTCGATCAGAATATACCGTGCAAAACCAGTGCGTCGTACTCTATTTTCCCTTATTCTACCGGGGCCAGCGTTACTTCCTTGCTGCAACTATATATATATATATATATATATATATATATATATATATATATATATATATATATATATATATATATATATTGAGAGAGAGAGAGAGAGAGAGAGAGTGGACGGAAATGCTCGGGATCAAAACATCTCATTCTTTACTCCAGACATAAGGAACGTGGAAAAGCCGGAGGTCTGCAAATGGTGCCAGAGAACTTTTTGTGGCTGGTAAAATTAATAGAGTTCTTAGTACGGGTATGTGTGAACGCGGTAGACGTTTACGCGTACTTCAAAACACTTGTTATTTCAGCTCGGACTCGCAGGGCTGGGGGGCATTCAGTGTTCGAACTCGCCACGCTGGTCTGGTGGCTACGGTGCTCCACTGCCGAACCGAAGGTCGCGGGACCGAATCCCGGCCTCGGCGGCTGCATTCCACTGGAGGCAGTACGCTGAAGGCCCGCGTAGTTTGAGTTATGAGCACGTCAAACGAGTCCAAGAGGTGCAAATTTATGGAGCGTCCGTATGGCGTCTCTCATGACGATATCGTGATTTTGTGACGTAAAACCGCTACAGTTATTGGGCAGTGTTTGCGCCGCTTGTGCTGCAGACAGATCGAACTTTACCTCGTTCACCGAGGTTTATCGGCTTTTTACGGTGTGTTCGAAAAGCAGCATCGCAAGCGTGTTTCCTGCTTGCTTTCCATAGCGTATGCAAAACCCTCGCAATCACTGCCCGGTTTTTCTCCCCCCTCGAACAGCTTTTCTGGTTCTGGATTTGCGTAAGCGTGTTTGTTTTGCAAACACCCGTGTTTGTTTACAGAGATTGTTCAACGCCTCGTTCAGCGTTGGCGCTGCTGCATGGGCCGTCTCAAAGCGGCTTCCCTAAGCTGTGTGTTGGCTCGGTCGTTGAATACATCTTCGGCCGCTCATTTTGTGACAACTCACTTGCTCACTTTTTCTTTGTTTTGTTTATTTTTTATTTTTATTCGCACGCTATTGATGGGGGTGGTACTTTTCAAGTGATTTACGATTTTCCAAATATTCCAGAAAGGTCTTACAAAAATAAACTTTTATGAAAGCAATGGTCGCAGTTCATGTAGACTAACATAAAGTAGACGTAGGCAGAATAACCGCTGGTCATTAAGGGTAACTGACTGGTTTCCCAAAGAAGGCAAACGCACAAGGGGTAGACAGAAAGTTAGGTGGGCCTATCAAATAAAAAGGTTCGCAGGTATAACGTGGCAGCATTAAGCACAAGACCGGGTTGATTGGCGGATCATGGAAGAGGCCTTTGCCTTGCAGTGGGCGCAGTCAGGCTAATGATGATAATATTAGATATATTACATTGAAGCATGAGCTCATTTGATGTAAGGCCTAAATAAACGTCAGGATTTTAGGCGAATATAATTTGAATAAGTTCACTTGAAGAGCACATGGTTTTTTCTAGCAGCTTCCATCGCTGCACATCGTCGCCGTAAGCACATTTGCAATCATGGACACCGCTGCACGAACATACCTCCGAAACACATCACGGGAAGGTATGTGCAACTCAAAACTACCTGAACGCGTCTTTCATAGGTGCTCCCGCATAAACGCAATTAAACGAACCCATGAGGACCGAATTTTCGATGGAGTCGTAAATTATCGATGCCGGTGTACTTCGATTTAAGCGCACGTTTAAGAACCCCAGGTGGTCGAAATTTCCGGAGCCCTCGTCTATACGGCGTCTCTTATAATTAGTGACGTTGTGGTTTTTTGGATGCTGAAACCATTATTATTATTATTATTATTATTATTATTATTATTATTATTATTATTATTATTATTATTATTATTATTATTATTATTATTATTAATATTATTATTACACATCAGAACAAATGCGTGCCCGCAAGTACAATTGAACGAACTCGCAGTTACATACTATGACGAGAGTTTGATTACTTCGTGCATGATATGCACGCAGGTACATCCACACACAGGATCACATGCAAATGCACGACAACGCGCGTAAATCACTCGCAGATAGTAAAGAACCCGCACGCTAGCACATTCACACACATCAGCGTGCCACACGTGAACGCACGCGCGTGCACTCCCGCTCACACTCTCTCACGCGCACTCACTCACGCACGCACGCAAGCACATCCTCACTCACACACGCAGACACACTCGCTCTCTTACTCAAACGCGCAAGCACTCACAAACACACAATCACTCACTCACACATTCACTCACGCGCACGCATGCACACTCACTCATTCACTCACACAAACACTCTCTCACACACACTCACTGGCTCACCCACATAGAGCATGCACACTCACTCATTCACTCACGCGCACGCATGCACACTCACTCATTCACTTACACAAACACTCTCTCACACACACTCACTCATTCACTTACACAAACACTCTCTCACGCACACTCGCTCATTCATTTACACTCACACACACAAACGCACACGCACACTGCCACAAGGCACAGCCGGGTTAGCAAGCCGCCGTAGAGAGGAATGGACGAAGGAGGCTGACTTGACTGCACGTCGTTCCCGGCGTGCTCAACACATGCGCGGCGTAGACGCTGACCTCTGTTTTTCTCACCTGTACCCGCCGATGCGAGCGGCGCTTTCTCGATAGCGCTCTTGCCGCATGCTCGCGTTCTGGGAGTTCCTTCTTTTTTGTTTTACATGTAGTAGCGGACGTGAAGCGGCATGACCTCGCGCGCATATGTAAAAATAATAACCGAGATAAAGAGCTGCGACGTGACAGCGTTTAACCATTCACTGCAGGATGGAGAGGGTGCGGCGGGGAACGTGTACTAAGTGCAAGTCTCAGCTATAGCCTAAATGTGGTGCAAGTCAAACAACAGCCCGCAGTAGCGATAATACAGAATTTTGTACAACATTTCGCAGGTTTGGCAGACTCTCTTTGAACTGCTTTGAACGAAAGTAAAGCTTGTCTGGCACGAATTTCGGCGTAGTGCATCTTTTTTGTTCTTGTCGATTGATGGAGAGACTTTTCTCGCATGCCAAGATTTCCACCATTCGTCTCTTGTGGCACTGCGCTCTTGCCATCTCACAATAGCTGCTTATCCGTTTGATTTTTGTACACTATTCTGTTGATATTCTTCTGACACATTGTTTGTTTTTGAAGATTATCGAGAAACAGACCCTCGTTTTCCGGACTACCCCATCTAATATAGGACACTCCTTGCATTTTCATATTAAGGTCCTGTTCTAAGGCGTGCACGTGAAGTTAAGAACACCAATGATACGCCCAGCTACGCCCCTTTTTTATATGGTCGAAACATTTCAACATGCCGATCAGAGTGAAAATAAAATTTAGTGACTTGAGCTTTGTTCACAATACTAGATATTGAACAAGGGTACTGCGGGAAAGTGGAAAGGTCAGTAAGTATTTTCACTTTTGCCGGCGTCCTTCAACTTTCTTACCAGGTATAATCCAACCGGGCGAGCTTTGGTCAGACCCCCGAACTACGTGAGAACGTTCATTTTATTGCGATAGCAGTATACAAACACTCTTGGCTGGATTTCGCTGCTGGCGTTGCCGTCGCTCACTATATGCATACTTATCTACACATATGAAAAAGCAAGAATTAAAAAAACAATCCAGAAAAGGACTCCGGGGTGCCAAATCGAACGTCGGACCTATAAATTTTGAGTGCGAAACGTTAGCCACTAAGCCACGAACGAGCACCTCCTTCACCGTTCAAACGGCGAGCTATTTACGTCTACGCTGGTGATGAGAATCTCGGAGGTAACTATCGTGTTTTCAGCATTACCAGTAAGATGGCGCAATGAGCACGCGTCGCCACATCGTCACGACGCGGTGGCGCGCACTCTCATTTCCCGTGCGTACTTTGCCCCGCGGAGAGGGGGCAAGGTGCACGTTCAAGCATGCGCTTGCTCATGTCGCGGTGGGGACAATCCTACGCCTTGGCTGGTCTTCGGCTTTCGCCGGAACGTTTCTGTTGTTGTTACCAGGAGCACAAAGGTCGTTGCAATCGTTGTACAGTCTCCGTTCGCAAAAAGGGAGCGCTTTTCAGGCACAGCGAAGTACCAACTGACTCTTATTCTGATTTCATGCGTCATTTGTGCGTGAGAAACGTGGAGCACGTTTCGAACTGCTTGCCATTCTGCACGTGACCTTCCAATTTGTTGCTATCGCGTGCATTGCTTCACCTTTGCGGAAAGCCGTAGCGTTTTTCTTTTTTTTTGCCAGCCAGGCCTCATTTTACTGCTGATCAGCGCGTGTGTAGAACGTGCGTAGTTAAGCACTATGGTTTTCACTAAAGTGTTATCTCTTTTCGTTGACTCGTCGCCTAGCCACACGCGGGGTCTAATATGTATCGCCGGCATCATTGCACCCATAGCGCCTCGACTCCGCCACGACCTCGACCTGACAGCTTAAAACCGGTGGTGGGTAGTGCCGGCCCAGGTGAAGCCCGCTTGCTACTACTACAAGCGCGCGCATGATGGCGTCGATGATAGACAATCGGCTCAGCTACCGGTTTTTCTTTCCTTCTTTCTTTCTTTCTTTCTTTCTTTCTTTCTTTCTTTCTTTCTTTCTTTCTTTTTCTTTCTTTCTTTTTCTTCCTTTCTTTCTTTTTCTTTCTTTCTTTCTTTCTTTCTTTCTTTTGAGCAACGCCGCTGCGTCGCCCCTGACCCACTTCCGTCGTCTGAGCCGTTGCCGAACCGGCGATGCCGTCAGCTTCGCGGTGCCTTGCGCCGTAATCGCCCTTGGTGCGTCGGCGAGGGAAGAAAAGGAGGGAAGGCAGACTACGAACGAACGCTCCCACCATTTGCCTGCCGCGCGGTTTCATTTGCAAGCGTCACAACACGGCTTTGAGCGTGCCCAGCCACCGCCGCCGCCGCAGCAGCAGCATAGGGACGAACGCTTTCTGCTTCGACACCGTTGGTGGTCAAGGTTGACCCCCGCCGACTGTGGCGGACACGTCATTGCACGCCCCGGCGCGCTGCGCGAGAGGCCGTTCTACGACGGGGCGCATGGTTCCAAAGATCGGGCGCTGCCGAAGATAAGGGATGAATATGTGGGACTAATGTGGCCATCTGGACTACTCAAAAACCTGATTTCGGAGAGCTAATGTGTCTAGAGATAAATATGCGTGATTGAAAAGCTTCGAGGTATCATCTTGCATTTCATGTTTTCTACGAAGGATGGAAGGAACATGAGAGAGGGGAAAGGCATTGGTGTGCATGGAAGCAAATGGTGTTAACCAGTCTAGATAAATTGTTATGCTACCCTACACACGTGAAAAGTTAGGAGGGGATTTGAACGATAAAGGTATAAAGAAAGTACGCACACACATTAAGATGGTACTGCACCCCACAGCCGTAATATAGCCATTGTTTTTTAATCACTAGGGTTAATCTGATGTCTCTGATGTCAAAAGTTTGAGAAACGTCTTTGGCGCCTTAATGCGCGATGATCTCTCGGGTACATATTCAAGAATGGTTTCTGCCGTCATTGGTTTGTGGTCTATGCGAGCTAGAGCAGACGTGGGTTGTTGTCCCTGCACATTGTAGCGAATGCAGCCGCAGAGGATAGGCCATAATCTCTCCTCGCTAGCACGACAAGCTGTCTTAAATGCTTGTTCACTGCCTTCCACATTACCCTCTATCATATGCTGTGAGAGTGTTGGAAGAACTTGTCGATACCAACCCATCACGAGGCCAAACATCGACCAGTGGAAAGACAAGCTTGAGTTTGAAGCTATATCAAGCCGAATACCAACAATCTCTAGTCAGCAGGATGAAGCTTTTGACTCTAGCCCACAGCAACCAGAACAAAAACCCCCTCACCGCCCCCCTCCCGCCCTTATTTTCGCTGTTGGTTCTCACAGTTTCTTTGCTTCCTCCAAAAATATTCGCAAGCTTTCGCAACTTCATAAACCAAAAGAAGCACTGCATGCACTTTACAAAAATTCAAACGATTTAGCAGGTACCGGCTGAGTCTCGGGCCATGCAACCAAATGAATGCATGGAAAGAGTGGCCTGGGAACGTTTGAGCAGCCCCGAGCGTGCTTGCTAATCGTGCTTACTTCAAGAGTCAGTGACGAGTATGAAGGATCTTTGGCCGTTTGAAATATTCCAGTTCAAATAGGACCGCATGGAAATACGTTAATAGTGGAAAGTTGTGTGTTAAATGGAGGCGACGAAAGGAACAACGCATATCGGCATATCTGGGAATGTACAGTGTCAACTTTTATCAAAGCGAACACGGTGACGCGTGGCCTGCGCGCTCCAGCGGCTGCTGGCAGCGCGTTCAAGTGGGAGCGATAGCAACCACAGTCTCTTTTTGCGTCGTCTCGCGGCGAGGAAAACAACCATTCGTTGCTGATATAGAACGGCAAGCTTGCAACGCCCTCCCCCCCCCCTTCCCCCTGAAGGTGATTACCAGCTCTCGCGTAATCGCCTTGAAGAGGGAGGAGGACGCAATCTTGCCGCTGGTTCCATATCAGCTACGAATGGTTGGTTTGCTTGCCGCAAGATGACGCGAAAGGAGACTTGTTGCTCTCGCCCCCGATTGAACGCGGTGCCAGCAGCCGCCTGAGTGCGCAGGCCACGAGCTCCCGTGTTCCCTTTCATAAAAATTGACACTGTACAAATGAATGTGTTAGTGAAACTGTTCCGCCTTTCCATCTTTATTTCTTTAAATTGTGAGGTTCCAGGGTATCAAATATAGCAGTGTCACAGTTGTTGGATATCTTTCTGAACTAGCGCGATCGACTCACATGCGCATGCGCCGCCTTTATACCGAACGAAGTGGCCATTATGCAGCGGCGCGCACGATCATAACGATGGAAGACGCAGGGTCTATTACCGCCGCTTCCAAGGCTAACGACATCATGAACAATCGCTCGCCTGTCCTTCTGAGCGTTACCACATCGCCACTGAAACAACAAAAAGAAAAGCAACGCGAGAAGATCGGCGGATTTGCGTCGCTCTTGGCCGCCGAGCTAGACGCCGCATTAGCGGAGAGAAACCTTCCGAGACAGGGCGATAGCATCGGCGAAAACCACTTCGGAGGCCACCACTCTCTTCCCGTCTCATTAAAGCGATACAGCGTCACGGAAGGTTGTGGAACTCGCGTCTGTCAAGCGATAGTAGAGTGAGTCGTTTACTTTGTTTGCAGGGTTACCTCTTCAGAAATATCTACAGTCGTCCGTGCAGCAGCAGTTGCAAAAGCTTGAGGCGGTCACATTCGGTGGACAATCACCAGCTCGACTTTCTGGTTGTTTATTCGTGCGCAACATTGTTAGGTGGTATGCACATTTTTTTACCAAAGGCTCCCTGGTTGCCGCTGTAGTTTCCACTGGTATCTACTAATAGGAACCTGTAAGTGCAGCCGGAATAACTTGTCATAATGGGAATGTTGACTTTTCTGCCCTCGCTACAGCCCTACTATTCGTGAGATACATTCTCCTGCATCTAGAACCACATCCATGGTTCTCGACGTTCAGAGTTCCGCCATGCTAACGGCCTTCATCCAATAAGAGCGGTGCGGCAGCGTAGCAGCCAATTGGCGCAGGCAAGATGACGAATTTGATTATATTGTCCACAAGAAACAGTAAAATGCCTCCTAATTTTTTAAAGGTAGATGGTGCGGTAGTACAGGTACACGAGCTTTGCCCCTGCAGTTTTCCATTCACTGCAGCAGAACGTCGTCCTCGAGTACGGAACCTTTTCAGCGGTCATCGGAAACGACCAATGACTTCCCTTTGCTGCATAGTATTAGCTAGACATAGATTCTGCGTATGGCTCACAATCAGCATCTAAAGCGAAAAGAGGCTTAGCTTTGGAAAGTGGTCAGCCGCGCTCTCCCTCCATCAACCTCAGTATCGCGGTGGAACTTCGTGCCCGTCCTGTTAGCGCCATACCAATTCTGTATCAAGTAATGAGCCAACTAGCGAGCCACCAGGTTTGTTGGACTGCCTTTTTTTTTAAATATTAAGCTTCCCTGTAAATTTGGTAGGTTCTTAGGTACCGGGACAAGCGTTACCGCCAAAACGAAAGCCTCGGAGATGGAGATGTGATTCATTGCTTTTGCAATAGTGCAATAACGCATGCGCCGTGGCATTGTGAAATGTGAAATGGGTGGTTTGCAATGTCTGCTATGATGATTATTCAATGCAACTTTGCTTTCCCAGTCCATACGAGTTTCTTGCCCGCATCCTTGGCATTTCTTTCCTATGTGGTTAGTGATGTATCTTTTGCGGCAAACTATAGAGCTCGAATGCTTTGCAGTGTACTCTGACGTCGTCTGGTGCACTGACGTCAACCGGCGCTACCGGAGCTCGCGGGGTCATATTGTGACCGCAGCATTGCTTTGTTTATGGCCTAGCGATGCACTTATAGCAGGATGACCTACACTACAAGCTATCTGCAAGCGGCATTTTAACAGGTCGTGCTTAAACGGTGCATTTTAAGTTGTTCGTTGTGTTTGCTAGCCTGCCAGGAGAATCCATGAGCCATCACGAACCAACGAGCCCCAGGCACGCATTACCGTTTACTGCGCAGAGTACAGATGACGACGTATCGGCTTTGAAGCTTGTGGGGGTGCTGACACCCCCCCCCCCCCCCCCTGTAAAGTTGTCTGCGCCGCGTGGCGCACGTGTCTCACCCCAAGGCTTTGTTTCGGTGGTGACCACCGCCGGGCGATAGATGGCGTTGTGTTCGCTTTGAGTACCACGGTTGGTAGAGTGGTAGCGCCGGCGGTGGCCCCTGGCGGAAGGCAGGCCTTGGTGGTGGGCGAGCGGTGAGCGGGGCTCTTCTGCGCGTGGCGGCTGCCGCGAACGGTTGTCTGTAGCACGGGTCCCCGGTGCTCGGCACCGCGGGCTTCGCGCCGGGGTCCCGCGTGGAAAGTCAGGCGTTGGTGACGCCGCCTTGGGTGTGTGTTGGGTGTGTTAGTGTGTGTTTATCATGCAATTGTGTGTTTAGTGTGTCACTGCGTTATGTTGTTTGTATGGTAGCGTGTTAATTAAAATTGATGTAACATTCGGCGGACGATATCGTCGTCTAAATTAGTTAATAAATGTATGTATGTTGTGTGCTTGGTACCGACCGCGTCTGCTGTGTCCGTTCACTCCAAGAGCGTGGCGTGGCGATGCGCACGTTCGCCTCGCGGAGACCCCACAAGCTACTGTCCGCACTCCAGCAATGCGGTCATCCACATGCGATTGGAAGTTTGCAGGGTAGCAAACAAACTAAACAGATAAATCTTTCGCGGTGTCCCCGAAGACGTGGCTGCGACGTCTCCGCCTTGGGGGGCACCGCACCCACATGTTCCCATCGGCCTCCGTGGACTGTCGCACGGGACGAGCGCCATCCTCCGGCCATCGCAATCACGCGTCCCTTGCCTACCAGGCCGGGCCCGTATCCACTATGCTCCGTACCTTTTCGGCGGAGAAGGGGCGGTAATTTGAAACGTGATTACGTGCGGCGACGGGGCATTCGGAGGAGACAGCACCCGAAGGTTGGAAGAGGATGTCGTCCGTGCGCAAGAAGTGAAATTGGGGAGAGGAGGGCATTGGCAGGCAGCTCTTGGGGCCATCTTCTTCGGCGGCGTGGCCCCTGCGGCGCTGAGCGAGTACGGGTGTGGGAACGGGGGCCCCAGAATCGCACTAGGAAGTCCGGCGGGCCTCTCTTGTCTCTGCATCTCTCTTAAGATTCGCTCATCGTCGTATTTTTCTTTTCTCTTTTCTAGAGACGTCGTCACCGTGGCGTCGCTTTGCTTCTTCGCCCATGTCCTTTTTGTCGTCCATTTGTTTTGAAAGCCGCGATGACCGTACTGCTTGACTCGAAAGAAGGGGTTTCGGGTGGGTCGTGGGGAGAGAAAAGGAGGGAAAGAGATAAGAGAGATGGGACGATTCTGGACACGGTGCGTCCTGGAAATCTTACCTGGCATCTACGTCGATGCGTCACACGCCTTAACGGGAGCTTTGAGTAGGAAGTTTTAAGTGGTGGCGGGGAGAGTGTGCTATGGGGGGGAAGGGGGGGGGACATGTTGTGGACGGCGCCGGGCGTGCTCTGCGTGCCGATACAAGGCTGGCATTTCTATATACGCCTGACTATCGCAACAACGCGAGGGTGTACACTATACGACGTTCAGCGATTTGGTGTCGCCAGTGGAAGGCCACCGAAAACTGCCCCCCGGTCTTGCACGCTGATGGCCGAACTGAAGAATGGGTGTCGGAGAAGCGCAAAGAAAGAAACACTGGGGCTCTTCTCGTATCTGCGCGTGCTTGTGGCCCAAGTTTTGTCGGCTTACACTACAAGCCCAGTGTTGGCGATGCTTTTATCTTCTTTCCTCCGCTCTTTCTTGTTTACAACTTTGGCTCTTTAATCTCCCGGTGGGCCGGTGAAGAACGGTCGGTTTCTCACGCATTCGGTAGGTAACTCTCGGCTATTCCTTTGTCGGAATATTGAATGTGACGCAGACAAGTTGCTGTGAAACTTATTCCAATATCCGGTTGACCCTCTGTTTCTTCTGCTTTTTTTTACGGTTTATTCCCGCACCGCCAGGCACGCCTTGTTTTCTTTTTTTTTACTAGCTTCGATTTATGTGTTTATTTTCGTGTGCTTATTCAATTCGCTTCTCTTTACATTGCATCGCACCTGATGCTTGACCGAATACGGTCCTCGGTGATACTTGAACGAGTAGATACGCCGATAAAGTACCCTCCGGGCCTGAGCACAGTATCTTTCCGCTTATGTGAGCAAACACCGAAGTGCCGTACAGTCGTGGCACACATTAGTGGTCGTCGGGCAAGACTTATTTGTTCACTCTGACAGTGTTGCCAAGCTGGCAGGATATTTGTTGGACGTCTGTATTTTACGGGACCGGAGCTCTGTTGCTCGCATATATTATTATTCGTCGGTACACCTCGCCGCTGTTATCTTTTTCTTCAGTTTGCTGGGGAAATAGCCCTCGCAATGGGCTCAGTTAATCGTAAGCAGCTACAGCCCAACTCTCACGTGCATGCCACTTCTGCTTCCTTGTCTACTGGTCCAACATATATTTTGTAGTGTTTGTAGTATCTACATTTGTCTTTGTTGCATGATAAACATAATCTACCTTCACTAACTTATACAAACCGATGCCACTTTTATTGCTTTAACAACATCATTTGACCGCGTGCCCTATAACCGCCTACTATACAGAATGAGGCTGATTACCATTGATGAAAAAGTACTCGACTGGGTCAAAGAATATTTAAACAACTGACGGCAAGCCGTTCTGATTAACAATTGATGTTCGTTCATTTCAACCTGTTGTCCCCAGCGTGCCGCAGGGTTTTGTATTAGAACCAACTCTATTTCTCAATGATATAAATGATATTCAACAAGGTATACTTTCACAAATCCGGCTATATGCAGATGACTGCGTTTTGTACCGACCAATAAGGTATAAGGACGACTGTGCTAAGCTACAAGATGACTTGTATAGGATTGACAGATGGTGTTCACAATGGCGAATTGGCGCGAGTACTACGAAAACTAAGCTTATGAGATTTAATACCTCCAGCCAAATTACAGAGGAAACTTACATTCTTAATGGTGAAGCCTTAGCAAGCACATTTTAAATACCTAGGTATTAATCTCTCCACTAAAATATATCGGCGGTATATATACCTAAATTAGGTATATATACCTAAATATATAGGTATATATCTCTCCACTAAAATCAAGTGTATTTTGTTGTTTCTGCGGCATGCAAAACAATTGGCTTCTTCCGTCGTACGCTTCGTCAGGCTGACAGTAGTACTAAACTTCTTGCATACACTACCCTACTTCGCCCGAAACTTGAGTACGCCTCTTCTATATGAAACCCGCACCACTTATATCTTATCGACAAACTGGAATCTTTGCAAAATCAGACAGCGCGTTTTATTTTTGGTAATTATTCACAGCAATCAAGCATCACAAAAACAAAGTATGAGCTTTGTCTCACCCCCTTGCAGACTAGAAGAAACATATGCCTGTAAGCCTTTTTTTCATCAGCTTTTTCATCAACCAAGTACATTATCTCAAGCGCACATCGTACCCGCCAAAAAGATTTTTGCACGTATCAATCACAAATTTGGAGCAACCTTTTGCACGCACTAACCCGTTACAGTTTTCATGCTAACACCTAGCTATCTCAAAATGAAATCGTCTCCCCAGTAACATAGCTGAAGTAACTGACCACGCAGTATTTATTAGCGCTTTAAATGAGGCGTTTTTATAAAGGTACACTTTAGCCTACAAAGTATTAGCGATTATTCTTAACACGAAAAATGTGTATCCTAATTATGTTGTAACGATGCCTGTCGCGATGCAAGACAAACAATGTGCGTATAATTCTTGTATAACGAAAAAAATGCAGTACGTTGATGTCGATTGATGAGGAGTAAACTACTAGGAATTTATATTTTTGCTTCACTGTTTTTTTTTCTTACCTTAATTTGTTTCTATTGCACTTTACATGAAATGTTACGCTCCCCCCTATGTTATGTCCACGTTGCGCCCTTAGGGTAAATAAAAGAAATAAGTACATGAAATCGTGAAATAGAGTTTTCTTTGTTTTAGCTGTACGTTATGATTGTCAATTACGTCTTCTTAATAATTGTTGTGCTAGTCGGCCAACATCGTGGCCGCCAGCTATTTAAATAGTAGGCAACATGAGACCGTTACGACGGTGACGTGATTTTAACATGAATAATACTGTACTTAATCGTTTCGCGTTAACCCTGGAAGGGCCGATGTTGTAGATATTGTAAATCTGAGTTGCCTTTGCCAATAATGAACCGGTTTTTTTGCGGGGACCAGACATGCCATTCACTTATTTTTATTTCCTAATACATTGATATTTGTCGTAAGATATCCTTCTGTCTGCCCCTAACCCGCTTTCCTTCTCTGGATTCCCAGAGAAGGAAATCGGGTTAGAGGGAGACAGAAGGTTAGGTGGGCAGACGAGATTGAGAAGTTTGCGGGTATAAATTGGCAGCAGCAAGCACAGGACCGGGTTAACTGGCGGAAGATGGGAGAGGCCTTTGTCCTGCTGGACGTAGTCAGGCTGATGATGATGATGATGATGATCCTTAATTCGTATAAATGCACTAACGTTGCACGAAGAAGAACGCAAAACAAAAAGTACATGGTTTGTCGCTGTTCAGTGAACCGTTCGGAGTGGCCCGATCTTGGCGGCTTTGTTTATTATTCGGATCCCTGCGATAACTATTAGAGCACGGACAGAGCACTTATATAGCCCTGTGTACGCCTCACGCTGCGGAGGTGACGCCGTTCCCTGAGGCTAGCGACGTCTAAACCCGCCTCGCAGTTAAGGTTGCCTTCGGTGCACATTTCGCAGGCAATAACCGAAAGCGGCCAAGGCGCACAGCACGCGCCGTAAGCGGTTTTATTGTGTTCGGAGCAATGACTTGTAGAGGGCCAGGCCTTTTTATTCAGCTTCTTTTACTCCGGTAAGTTTAAGCGTGACCTCATTGTTTTTTTACTTTTTTTTGTGCGCAAACAAAGCTGCAACGGTCTGATTGCGACGTTGGCTTTGGAAAATGCAGCGTTGAGCCTTTTAACTCGCGCTGCTGAGTAGCGTACAGCAACAGTCTGGCCAATTCTCGAGAGCAAACACTCAACGTTTTTTTTGTATTTGTACTTTCGTTTTAATATCTGTTTCCAGTCAGCCACCTTGCTCTGTCGCGAATTAACGCACCAGTAATCAGACCGGAACAGCCCAATTGCCTCGCCTGATAACTTCGCGGCAAATATTTATACAAAGTAGCGCAGCTTATCACCGTGAACTCTTCCGTGTTAACCGGCTGTGCGAGTAGGGATGATAACATACCAAACTTTATGTCAGTTGTAGCAGTTTTTGTCCTGATCTGGATTCGTGATATCTTCCTTGAATGCATCAATGATAACTTGCGCTATCGCTGATCGTTTTATGGTTTTACCGTTTCTGATAGTGTTGGATTATTCGAAATTTGCCTCAGCACTATTCATTGGTGTCTGAAAGTGCTGTCAAAACCATCGTATATGCCACAGTCAAGTAGGTGCTATCTAAGAACAAAAGGGTATTTGAAGAGCACATGCTGTGTTGCTGATTTGGGTGATCTACCTCTGCTCGTCTCACTCACTCACTCACTCACTCACTCACTCAATCAATCAATCAATCAATCAATCACTCTAGATGGTATCCCAATATGGCTGTTAACGCTGCCGAATGGACGACTACAAAGAAAAGGGCACACACAGGTGCGTACTATCAACTGATGTATTTCTTAAATATATATGTCGACGGTACCTATACCGTTGGATTTGTGATAAGGACTCGATGCTTTAAACACCGATATTACTACAGTGGGCTTTGCTATCGGCGTTGTCGTATCTACCCGGTGGCGGAAATGTTGTAGGCCCGTGTGCTCAGATTTGGGTGCACGTTAGAGAACCCCATGTGGTCTAAATTTCCGGAGCCCTCCAATACGGCGTCTCTCATAATCATATGGTGGTTTTGGGACGTTAAACCCCACATATCAATCAATCAGTCAATCAATATCTACGCGGTGTTATCGTCACAGCGGCTGCCTTTGTCTTCGCCAGCGCACATCAAACGGGTCGTGTGCCCCTGCGTCGTGAAGTACACTGTCGGCCTGCGTGTGAATCAGCGTCGCTTTGGATGCATCAACAAGGAGAGCGGCCGGCCGGTCCCGCTCTGGAATAAAGTGGCGGAGGCGCGCTGGGGGGCAGCAGGAGAACCAGTTTGCGGCGATCGGCTTCGATGTTTGTAAAAGAAGGAAGCAGAACAATCAGGGCCGCCGCCGCCGCCGCGGGAGCAGCGGTTGCGTATACTCATCGCGCGCGGTGGCAGCACCGTCGTCGTCAAGGAGACGGTGGAGAGGGAAAATGGTGAATCTGTTACGCCAGAACGGTGCAGCAGGACGGAAGCTTGCGAAGCTTTCTGCGGGTAAAACTGCCTCCGTGATTGAGATGGTTCGCTAAGAGTGTAGCACTGTTTAGACGGAGAGAGACAAATTAAAAGCGGGAATGGAGCGCTGTTGGTCACCTATGTATACACCGCAGTACATAAGGAAAGGCAAAGATTGAGAAGTCAATTGTTTGTGTTGGCAGGGTGTGGTTTGGTCTAAGTGGGGCCGGTGATCTATAATGCAGACAGGTGAAACTTCATGTCATCTACCTTTTCCAGAAAGCCTAAAATGCACTTTGTCCACTTCGACTTGGCGGCGTAAAATTGAAGTTTAGTTTATGCAGAAGTGCCTTTGACCGGCTAAATTAAGTGGGGAAATTGACTAAAGGTGAATCATTGCGTCGATTTATTGTTCCGCGTGTGCTTGAAATGTAATGTTGTTACGCGACAGGCGCCGCTATAGTTTTTCTCATTCCCTGTGCCTTCTCATCTCCGCTGAAGTAGCATAATACTGTAGCACGTGAGAGGGGTAATGGCATGCTGTTAGGGTGGAGTGTTGTGGGCAGGGACTATTCCTTGATTCCGATCACCTAATAAAAAGGACCTGCTTGCTTTCTCGGACAGCAAGGTAATCTGACCCGGGGTACTTCCATGTTGGTCAGCGAGTAGCTGATTTTAATGCAGGGCAGATAGACTGAGGAAAATAATAATAAATAGATATCTTAAGCTGTGCATCGCACACGTATTGCCCTTTTTTGTTCATGTTATGCCTTGGGCAGTTCTGGAGTTATCTTTGATTCCAGAAAGTTTTCGAGGCCATGACAGTCCTACTAGGATGTTTCAAGGGCACATTGAGGACAATTATAGACAAAACTGGCCGTCAATGTAGCTCTGTTGCCAAGCTACGCTGTTCTTCAGGAGCACCAACTTTTAGACAAGTTGGTTCGGTACATTCAATAAACGGGTGGTGCCTTAAATACGAAAACCAAAGAAAAGGACAAGAGCGTATATTGTGTACAGGACCGCAGCGAATAGATTGAGCGTGCGTCCTGTCTTCTTTCTTGGACCCTCCGTTTTTAATACTATGACTTCATTGGATATAAGCCAATTTTTCAGCGTGGTTTTTGCAGTTTTCCTAAAATAACAGTCCTGGACGGCTTCTAGTAAAAACGGTTGACCATTGCCGAGATTCACGAGCTCGAAGATTCACACTCTCTGCGGTTACGCTCGGCTTGTGCCGATTGAATGATTTGACCCATCATCGTGGTAGTGCTGCACGGAATTCAAGAGGAGACGTCAGCGGCTGTGCGATGAAAAAGAAGAAGGTTCCTTCACTCTTTCTCCGCGTCGTCTTCTTCAGCTTCCCTGTTTTTTCGTTGGTGTGGTGTACTATGTACTTCGGGGCGCTCTGACGTTGTACCACGTGAATCGTGTTCTTCTCTCTCCCTCACTTTTGACCTAAAGTGCTCCCGTGCATCGACGGGAAGCCTTGGGCCGCTGTTTTGTGCGGGTGGGCGGGAGTGACCACATCGCAACGGCGGCCCCTCAGCATAGGGGTAGCGTCTGGGGGCAAACCTCCTGTTCGTTTGGCTCATTAGTTGCGCGCACCGTGACGCACAGTTGTAGAGGCGAGGCTAGTTCGACAGGTAGAACTGCTGTCTCGCAGACATTTCCGCATTTAACAAATATGTAGACGTTTACTTCATCCGTAAACGCTAGCGTTATGCTGGATACCGTAGCCGTAAACCTCATAGGTCGAATGGGTGGTCACACCTGGCAAGGCTGAGGGGAACTAGACTAGCACAGAATTAGTACGAAATCAAGCGCATTCTGCTTTTCTGGTGGTGTAAATTCACTGCAATAGCGTAATTCTAAAAATCAGGTAGCTTTTTCGAATCGGGTGGCTTTTTATTTTTTGGTAGAAGAAACACTCTAGCGAAAACAAAGGTGAATGTGATTGTATTTGAGCAAAGCGTAACAAGATGTCGATACATTTGACCGGCGTTCGCCAACGCTGATTAATAACCTTTTAACGTTGCTCGTTCAAGCGAACGTACTGTCTCTTGCTCCTCATTGTTTTTTCACCACACGGCCAGAGACTGGAACGGCCTTCCACACCACATCGCTTCCATTACCACCTCAGCTGCCTTTTTCATTGAAGAAATGACAGTTTATTCGGAGACAAACTTGGTAATTTTTTTTATATTGCCGCCCCTTATGTTTAGTACACCTCTGGGGTCTTTAAGGTGAAATGAAATAAAATGAAATTAAACACTTCGCGTATATCAGAACACCGCACATGCTGAAAAACGCCTCTTATATTTCACCATTGGATGTGGCCCCGCGGACCACACACACTAGGAATGTAGCCCCCTTTTCTCCCCCCCCCCCTTCTCATCACTCTACGTCTAAGCCAGTGCTACTCGCATAATCGAAAGCCACAGAAGGATTTCACAAGAATAAAGCTACTGCTGCTCCGTATCTTCCTCTTCAACAGAGGATTCTTAGTTTATTGACTATACGTCCTACTTGAGTTGCATGCATGTCCCAGACTTGCCGCTGTAGTGAACGTCTGGGCACTACTTTGTGGGTGTGTATCAAAGCTCACCGTAGACGGTTAAATAGACAGTTAAGTGAACAGCCGCCATCTTAAATTCCATTCCAATTGTCATGTAGTCGGTAAAACAGACGGGTTCGAGAAGACAGCATCGTACACAAATATGATCAAGAGAGAGAGAGAGATAAAGATACAAGGAAAGGCAGGGAGGTTAACCAGACGCACATCCGGTTTGCTACCCTGCACTGGCGAAGGGATAAAGGGGAGAAAAGAGATATGATCAAGAGAAAAGAGAAAAATATGATCAAGGTTGTCAAAACAAGATGGCGGCTCAGCGCATTGCTCGGATAGCTCTAATTTTGCCGGAATAGTCGTCTGCATACGAAAACACGCTTCTCCTGACACTCATTGTTGGTAATGTTCGATTTTTCTTAGATTTTAACACGAAATAAGCTAAACAATAAGTTACGCTTGTTTATTCTAGCTCTCTCTTCCCGACGCGAGGTGGCGCCTCGTCGCGTAGAAGCCGCCCAGACGTGTTCTATTTCTCAAACATGGGCTCTATGCTGCCTAGAATTGAAACACAGCCTGTGCCTCGCACGGAATGGCGCGCCGTAACACGTTTCACGATCGCACGGTGGCGCTGCGCCGAAAATGGCCCGGTACTTCAGTGAGATGCTGAGGCAACAGGTGTTTCTCCGGCACCCAGAGCGCGCGCACTTTGCCTTCTCTTCATTTCTTTACATTTCACTCATACCTCCTCTCTGAGCTTTTTTTTTTCACCCCTGCTGCCGCGGACCCCCGCTGTAATCCAGTTTTCAAACGTGACCCCGCTTCTCGGCGGCTGTCCTTCCATGGTTTTGCCTTCTTTCTCTTTTTTCGCCATTTCAAGTGGCTAGGAGCAATCGCAATTGCTGTTTTTTGTGCACCCCATTTTGTGGAAATAACAAAAGCGTGCAATAGTGCAAAACGTACAAGTCACCGTGCATGGGTATAGTCTGTGAACACCTCTTATAGACAGACATCCTTTTTGGGCATGGTTTTAGTTTTGCTTGCTAATGACCTGACCTATATATAGAGAGATCTCAGTGCGATGAAGCAAGAGGTGGTGGGGTCTTAGTATAGAAATGTTGTCATTCTTGTCAACGAGTGTTGTTCGGAATTCGACGTTAGCATTAGCGTGCGCGTATGCTGCACTCAATTTAGTGATGACTAAGCCTTCGACTTTTTCGTGTCCCGCGTGTATCTGATGCGTCAATCGTCGACAGACGTGACCCCTATGAAGACGAGAAAATGGAGCGGTGGTGGGAGGTGTCTGTCAGCTTTACCGCGTCGAGTCATCGAAGGGAAAATTAATTTAGAATACTGGGAAGATATTCAGTGTTACGCCACTAAAAGGTACAATGAAAAAATGAAAAACAAAAATAAAAAATTGCGGCTTCTGTCGTTGGGCCTCTGACCGCATAACCCACGTGAGTGACGTGTCGGGAGTGGACTCCATGACGGCGCCTCTACAACAAGGCTTGTCCGGCCGTCAGCTCTTGACGTCCGCCCACCGGTCTTGTCTCGCCTTCTGTTGGCTGGTTCAGAGATTCTCTGTTTGTTCACTAAACCACAAGTCCAAAAGCATGGCTCCGGGCTGGCTCAGTGGTTAACGCCTCGCTTTCACGACGCAGAAGTTCGAAAGCATATAATGAAGTGTTGCGCTGGTGCGTCGTGGTGATGTGATGTAGGGTAATGCATGTACAGCTCTGTACAGAAGCTACTCATGTGTTCTGCTAACTTGGTGGATCTGTCGAAGGGTATGACAATGCTGTGTGTGTAACGATGGCTTGTCAAAGTGTATGACCAGATAGAGAATAAGAATAAAAGGAAGGCCGGGATATTAACAAGGCTGAGCCCGGTATGCTACTTGGCAGTGAGGAAGGGGGTAAGGGAGTAAAAGGTAGAGTGGAGGAGAGAAAAATCATAGTTGTCGTCGACCCCAACTGCAGTTGTACGCTTGACATCAGATTGTGAGTCGGTCTCTTGACTTACATCAGGGAAGTGCCTTCGTTGCTTCGCATGACTTAAATCAGGGAAGCCCATTCCTTGCTTCACGCGAAGAGCACGGCAATGTGAAGAAAATGTCTTTGTATTTGCTGCTATACATGTCTGTGCATGCGAGAGACTCCATCAAGCCATTTTTGACTGATTCTTCTTCGCCTCCCGAGACTTGTGTTGCAATAGTCAAATCTAATGAATCGAAATGTCGCCCTGTTGATTGCTTTTCTTTACGACGAAGCTGCGAAGGTAATCCTAACGGTCCTTGTCGAAATAAAAGAGTAAAACTGGCATTTTCAGCGCTAGCATTGACAATGACGTAACATCATGATGTCAACATGTAACACCATCATGAGGTCTCAGATGGGTAAAGATTGTTACGTCATCGTGAAGCTTTAAAAAACGAAAGATGACCCATGCGAATCTGTATCAATTAGTCGGAGCTACTGTACCTCTCCTGCCCTCAGCTTTCTTGGCCATTCGTGTACGTGATTTGTAAATGTGTGACATGTTGTTTTCTCTCTTCATTCAGGCTAGCTATATTGAAACAATCTTAGCGTGCAGGTGAATGGTAGCCTGAGGGTGTTAACCAGGTTAGCCGGGGATTGTTGGCTGATGCCTAGCAGCGGGGTTCAGCGAGAAGGAGGAAGTGTTAGTCAAGGAATGTTAACCTGGGATTGCTAGCTAGTAACAGCAAATTTAAAACTTCAAGTGTGCAGAAGGTGGATGTTACGTCACGACACTTGCAGGGCAGTGTTTCCCTGGGATGGTCGCTGGGTAACCCCGGGACTGTTGCGCTGTGTGTGCTGTCCGGGTGGTGTTGGCCAGACAGAGTGAACTCCAGGTGCACGCGTTAGTACCACACGTGGCCAGTCGCACGTCCTTGTCTACGGTTCCGTGTTCTTTGCGTTTTGTCTGGCGCCCCTCGTTCTTCTTGCTGCACGGAACTGGAGGCGCGCAGCCCTACAAGAGTGCGTCCGATAGCGAAGCGCGTGTGCCTGCCTCCCTCCCCAAGTGGCGCCCTTCCAGTTGTGGGCGGGTTTTTCTTTTGACGGTGGGCCCCCGCGACTGCGTGAGTGCTGTGGCTGTGGCCACTTTTCCGTGACCACCAGCGTTTTTTTTTTTCTCGCTACTGGCCGCGTGCACGAGCGTTTTCTTGCTTGCTTCCTGGCCCCAGGGTCTTCCCCTCCCCGTCGACATGGGCGCTCTTCTTGCCTCTGGGCGATGATGTGCCCCATCCGCCCGGCGGTGCTTGTCGTCTCGCTTCTCGGAACCGATGACCTAAGAGAGATGGAGGAAGGCGAAAGAAAGAGAAAAGACTAAAGGGGGAGCATGACGTCGTGCAGCCGGGTTTCGCCGAGGCGAATTTCTCTCGAGAAACCGTCTCCCCTTCTTCGCTTTCGTTCTCTCCCCGTGGTTGCAGAAAGAGTCTAGAACAGCTGACCTCTGAATGTGGACTACAAACACGGTACCTGTATTTTTTTGGTTTCCGGTAGTTTCCGGGGCAGCCGATCTGACAGCCGAGACTAGTTGGTCTTGGTTCATCTTGTGTTGACCTGCAGTCTCGAATTGTTCGCACATATTTGTACATCTTGGGTTGAGTTGCGCGTGCTTCTTTGTCGTCCTTGCAATTGCTACGAGGTTGTTTTGTTTCCAGTAGTTTGCTTTTTAACAAAGCTTACAGGCGGACTGATTGCTATAGATCTTTATTTTTCTTTAATTGTATGTCTTGCGCACTTTGACTTGTGTGTGCGCTTTCGTCGTCCGCGCACCCGGTACCAGCGTGTCCAAAACTGACAGCTGGACTAGTTGTTCTTGGTTCATCTGGAATAGGGCTGTACATATTGAATTGCACATCTTTTTTTCACCTTGAATTGACTTGTGCGTGCTTATTTTTCGCCCATGTAACTTTTCGTGGGGCACACGTCAATTGATGGTGCTTAAGGTATACATTTAAATTTTGTGGTGTACTTCTTTGGGTGGCCTGTTTAAAGAACGTTTTGTGCATTTTCTTACGTGCCTGTTAAGGAGACATTAGTTTATCGTTTTTTTGTGTGTGTCTTACTCCTCTTATGTAAACACAGGTGCCCACACCGTCCTGACCTGTTTGAAGGCACTGAAAATTCGCAGCTGCTAATTGTGCAGTGTGCTGAATTCTTCATTCGTTGATTGATTGATTGATTGATTCATTGCTTGGCTACCTAATGATGCGTTGTTGCGACGTCCCTCGCTGCGTTCATACATCCCGTAAGATCTAGCACATTCATGCAACAACCTTTCTCTGTCATTTACATTACAGTTCCGAGTTGCCCGTGGTTAGGCAGGCCATCTGTGAGGCAAATCGGCTTCCAGAACGCATGCATTCGTGTCAATGAAACATAAGCACCTAGGCAAAGTAGTTCTTCGCAGTGCTGCACTCGGTACCGTGGCTACTTAGTGAAAACGCGCACGTGCATGGTGAACGCCTGCAGTGCATGAAGTGGTTACGCGCTGTTCGCGTTCGTCGCTTAGCGATCGCGCTCTGCTGCACGCCAGCTGGGAGTGTTCGCCCAGTAAGTACATACAAAAAAAGAAGAAAAAAGGGCTACCTTCTCTGTCTGACACCTGCATCTTCCGCAAAGCCACCTGCAACACCGGCGGCGCACTTTTCGTTTCGTCTCCAACGAAGCGGGAAATTCCGAGGCGGCCTCGGGGGTCGCCCCTGCAGCACTTGCATCCGGTTTCGCGCTCGTGAACGGTTTATTTTTTTGACGGCGTTAGCATCCCCGTTCCTCTGTCTGATTTTTTTATTTATTTTTACGCCGGACGAATGCAACACCGCCTCCGCGTTTGCGCTGTGCACGCAAAAGGTAATTTTAGGGAGTTTTAGAATGCCGTTTGCAAGCGCTGCGGGCGTAGCGGGCGCCATATGAGTTTTCGAATAGCGTGTGCCCTGCTGCGAACCGCGACGCACGATCGCAGCGACACCGTAGCCTCGAAACCAGCGCTTGCGGGGCCCCATGCGGGTCGCGATCGCCACACGCATTGATTGATTGATTTGTGTGGTTTAACGTCCCAAAACCACCATTTGATTATGAGAGACGCCGTAGTGGAGGGCTCCGGAAATTTTGACCATCTGGGGTTCTTTAAAGTGCACCCAAATCTGAGAACACGGGCCTACAACATTTCCGCCTCCATCGGAAATGCAGCCGCCGCAGCCGGGAATCGAACCCGCGACCTGCGGATCAGCAGCTGAGTACCTTAGCCACTAGACCACCGCGGCGTGGCATCGCCACACGCAATTTCGGATTTTCTGCGTGCGGTCCGCGAACGCCGACTCGCGTTACGACGCGTACGCAGTGGCAGCGACCACTCCGCAAGGGGTCGTGGTGTGCTATTCTGAAACTCCCGATTAGTGCATGTCGCGCGCACGAGTTCGAAGGCACGAAATGCATACACAAGTTGACCTTGAAACGCTGTAAAACCTTTCAATGTGATGCTCCGTGAAAAAGATGTCATCGTGAAAATTGAGCGAGAAACTTGCTTCTCGGGCAAGTTGTCTGATAATTTGCGACGAGGAGGTGGCGCGAAATAATGAGACACAGTATAAACTCCCGTGCTTCGCAATCTGGTTAAAACAAAATAGAGGATGAACTCCCAGGTTTTGATGCACATACATATTCGATAATGCGGCCGTAGGGACGATAACAGCCGCAGTTCATTCGGTAGGAGCATCGCAGGCGTAGTCCAAAGGTTGCAGGTTCGACCCCTCCGACAGCACGTTGTACTTTCATCTACTTCACGTTCTTCACTTCTGCATCACAATTCTTACAAAACATGGACGTCACCTGCGCTTTCCTTGACTTTGTTATCTGCTCGTTTTCGTTAGGGTTAGCAAAAAAATAAATAAACGACCCCTCAGAGATTTCCTTTCCTCATACCACAGTCCCTTAATACTTGAAGGACTCTGCTCATACTTACTCATGAGACGAACGCAACAAACGAGTACGAGGGCTTTTGGCACCAACCATATCCAGTGATTGCTTGACTGCAGCCATAGCCCCAGAGCCTACAGTTCTCTGGGGCTATGGTTGCAGATGGCTTGTTCTGACTTGAACGTAGCTCTAACACAAATATGAAATGTACAATCTCCAACAGACGTCGGTTTAATCCTGACCGCTAAACTGTTACGCCAAAAGGTCTGACTCGGTTTCTCGGGCATTGTTACGTGTCCTTCTTAGTGCACACAGCGTTATGGTCTTAGGAATACACCATTTCATTTAGGCTTGCTGAAGTTAACAGTACTTTAATACCAAACAGCTTACCCTCTGTTCATGTAGCGATGCTTTGTCACATACTAAGTTCACCACAAGGATTTAACTCATAGTATTTGCGGTAAGGCATCGTCCTCTGGCTCTCGTGGCTCGACTGCCACGTTAGTTTCTCTCGCTCCTCCCGCCCTCTTTCCATCTCATTCTGTGGCACTCGTCAATAGAGGAGCACGTGTTGTCTATCTGTTTCGCTTTCACTCCCTTTGTCTGGGAACGCCTCCCCCGCCTTTATGACGGCAAAACTCTCACCCGTGTTCCATTGTCCGCAATCGTATACACACCACCAGGTACAGCGCAAAACGCCACCACTTCAAGAGGGTGAGAGAGAGAAACATACAGAACGTGTGTCTGCTCTGCCGCTCTTCATCTTCTCCACTGCGTCCGTCTTCCTTCCCTCCTTGTCCTATCATCTCTCCATTGCGCTTGTTCTATCATGTCTCCACTTGCCCTCCCTTGTTCCCCCTATCATCCGACGCTTCCCTCCTTGCTCTTCCTATCGTGTTCTTTCACTCCTCGCAGAGATAAATCACTGCCATAAAAACCAGTTTTGGCTGCGCTGCCGGTCTGAGTCTGGAGAGAGTGTAGGCAAGAGGAACTGGCGGAGAGTTGAGGCGTTTTCAGGCGGTGGCTTTGTTTTGTTGTGTTGGGAGACCCACAAGCACTGCAGTCTGAGCCAAGACGAAGAGGAAGCGTAAGAAGAGAACGGGGAGGTTGGCGGCAAACTGGATGAGGAGGAAGACGAAGGGAACGCGGGGGCAATCTACCGCCTCGATGAGCTCAGCCCGGCTTGGCGACGACTCTGCTGGCAAGCAAGCAAGCGGGCGGGGCGGGTGCGTCGGCTGTCTTCTGGTTTTGCGGCGGACTCCCGCCATTTTCCTTTTTGTCTTCTCGCTTTCCCTCGCCTCGGCGTCGTTCGCCGCTTGCAGTTCCTCTGCGCCGAGCGGGCGGGCGGGCAGGTCTCGAAGGTCCCTGAACTGGGGGTCACACCGGGGCGGTGGACGGCAGCCAACAACGGACAGGCTCCCCCTCTAGCGCGGTTCGGTTCTCTGCAGCTGGGGCGCTGGGACGGCAAAGGCGGCGCTGACTGCCGGCTTCCGCCGTTGCGTTGCATGGTCAGAGGGCAGCTCCTCTGGTCACGCTTTCTTTTCTGGGTGTTCGTATGTGTTCCAGACTATTCACTCCTGTTTGGAAAATGCGTATCCCACGTCTTCAGCTAGGACCTCCCTCTGACCGTACCTCTAGTAGCGTTTTTATTTGTTCTGTTGATCCTTAAAATCCTCGTTATACGTAGTAAAGGGGTAATGACACAATTTCTGTGTACGAGTATACTCTGGCCTACAAGTCTCATGTTTACACAGACTGCCACAGCAATGGTGAGGTTCAAAAATGCGGATATTTAATTTCGACATTAAGGTCGATTTCCCCAAGGCACGCCTACCGACGTCGACACCAGCTTGACGTAAGGATACAGTGTAATTATGGTGGCTTCACGCAACCCTCTGGCTGGTCGCGATGACGTCAGGTTTGAAAACTTACAAAATTGACCGCTTGTGCGTCACCGCAAATCATTCGAAATTCGCTCTTGCGCGTCACTGACGGAGCCATGGTGCCGGACAGCATTGTAAACGTCGCAATATCTGGCACAAACACGTCACGAGAAACTTATACCATTTTGCGACATCACGGTACAGTAGGAACCGAAACTAACCTTAAAAAGGTGCCCTAACTATTTTTTTGCAGGCCCTCAAGATTAGCGGCACGTATTCTGTTAGGCTCTTGAGGACTTGGACTTTCACTTGACGCAAAAAACCAAATGAAAGTTTTCGTGCCAGTAACATTTTAAGACGAAAGCCTTAAACGCCCCATTAGACGTGAAATATGCTATTAATAATTATTGGTGTATTAACAACCCAAAACCAGAATTGGTTTATGAGGGACGCTAAGGGTGAGGGGCTCCGGAAATTGCGACCGGGTGGGGTTCATTAACCTGCCCTCTAAAGCTTAAGTACACGGGCTTCAAGCATTTTCGCCTGGCCGCCGCGGCCGGCATTCGATGTCGCCACCTGCGAATTTGCTCTCAAGCACCGTAAGCACCGAACCAAAATGGTAGGTAGACGCAAAACGTCACCGTCGGCGGCGCCAACACGAGTGATGCAAACAGATCACTACGTGACGTCATCCTAAGACGCCGTCACTCCAAAGCAGTTTCCTAAAATTAACTAGAGGGGACTCGGGCGCTGCAATCTTCCAGCGACCATGGGAATGACGGGCAGTACACGCATTTCTCAAGTCTTGGAACTTTCGAGTGGCGAATCGCACTTGTGGCTTTGTTTATTGTTGTGTTTTCGTTTTGTTTTGAAGGAAAGAACGAACCCTTTCAAACTTCGTGACCCGATTTGAAATGGTACACCTGAAAGATTTAGGGTGGTGAAGCGCAACTGCGGAACGTTTGCTTATTGTTGCTTCGTGACAGAGCAGCTTCAATCCATGCGAAGCCAAAAGAAACGTAAAGTACGAAGACTAGGCAAAGCCGTGTACTACCCATAATTCCCATGCTCGCTGACGCATCATGCGTTGCAGCAGCCATAGAGCGTCAGAGTTCCCTCTAGTGTATGTTTAGGAAGCTCTATGTTTAAAGGGGGCCCGATCCCGAAGGTGCTGCAGGACCACGTTAGGTGCAGCAAGTTTCATTGCATTCGATCCCGGAGGAAGTGCAATGAGAAATAAAAGCTAACAGTCAATACTTACTAATGAAAAGAACTACACACTACTATTACCACTATCAGTAATGTACCGCAGATAAACTTTCTTATAGCTCACGGTATGTTCGAAAAACTTGGTCTGGTAAGTTGGGTCACGTTTTGTAGATATGATAGGTGAATGTCTATCGGAAGTTGCACCTGACGCGATTGACGACCTGCTGGGGTAGGACGTTTCATGCTGCCTTTCTCCGCATAGAGACCTAGCACATAGCACGTGTATAGGCTCTGTGAGTGTGTACACACTACAAGCTCGAGAAGGCTGCGCCCCGCCGTGATCCCATCCGGCTCTGGTTGGTTGATTTCCAACGACCGCGGGGTTTTCATCGTCGAGGAAGGAAGAGCTATTGCCGCGTGGGCGAAAGACCTGCGCCGTCTGTCGGGTCTCTCTCTCTTTTCAATTCTGGGCAGCCCCGCTCCTCTTCTACCTAATGTTTCTGTTGCATGGCGACTGCGGTATCCCTCTCTCTCAATTCCCTTTCCCCTTCAAGTCGCCCACGCATAGACGAGCACACACTCTTGCATCGGCGAAGCAACAGAGCGTGCCGTTAGCGCCGCTGTTGCACCGGCGCCTGGCGTCAGCAGCGCGGTGTGGTGGCTGGGTGCCCTGGAAGTGCTGGATTGTGATGGAGTGTTTTGTCCGCGGTTTGCGCTCACCTCTCCCCCTCCCCCTTTTCATTCGCTCCCTCACTCACTCTTTCTTTTGCGGAGCTGGCATTCGTATTGTAGACGCGTCGGGAGGCGTCTAGCGCGTGCGATACGACGGCGTGGAACACGGAAAGAGAGAGGAACTGACTCTTTCGTCCACGATAAACAAGACTTATCGGAGCTTATCTTATTTTGTAGCATTTTTTTTCTTTTCTGCCACTGAAGCTTATGTAACGCATATTCTGCTAAGCGCGTAGATATTTCAGTCGTGGAAAAAAAGTAAACAGTTAAGAGGGAGCATTGCGCAATGTGATGGAAAAGAAGAGAAAGAAAGAAATGTGTAATACACCAGGTACGCACACGCCAAGATCCCCTTGTCGACATGGCGATGCGCTTATGGTGTTGCAACGCTTCTGAGGACACACTACATAGATCACACAGGTCGAGCGCAATCGTTATGTTGAACGGTCCTGCGTGTTCTATCTAGTGTTACCCTATACCCTAAACAACGGTATGTTACCATGAACCAACTGGCCCCTTTCGCTGCGTTACTTCAATTGTAACCATTTTTCCGATAGCGTGCGAGCCGCTGAATCCCTATTCCTGCCGAGTTGTGCAGCCCGGGAGTCTTCGATCTGCTGCACAGAATTTAAGAGAGAGAGAGAGAGGGACAGCCCCTCCCCCCTCCTCCCGCATCACGAGGACTCACGAGCGCCGAACCACTTCGCGTCGTTGATGGCGGAAGCTGATGGTGCTTGTGGCTCCCGCAGCAGAAGCAGGAACGGCAGCAGTCGCAGTAGTACTGTTCAGGCGGGAGACAAAAAGGGAGCCGGTCTCTATGGGTGCGGCGGCTGTCTTCCACTCTCCGGAGGTCAGCGGGTCGGAGCCGGGACTTTCGTGATGGCTCGGAACGGCTGTGCGCCTTTTACCTCCGCGTGGACGTGTGTGCAGGGGCCGTTCCTTGCCTGGCAAGTTATGTGCAGCGTTTGACGCTTCGGTGCAAACGTCGGCAACCTTTATTAGCCGATGCAGTGAATCTGTTTCTCCCGTAGTTGATGCATACGTGCGGAATCGGCACTGTGTGAAGCCGAGAAATACAAGCTACTGGCAGTAGCCATGTAAAAGTTGCCCAATAATCGTGTGTTTATGGTGATCGAAAGTGAAGTATTACCCACGGGGCACTCAGTGGCGAGTGTGGATAATCATGAGTAGTAGAGTATCCAGAATTTTGTTTTAAAGGGGCGTGAGGGAGAATTCGACCGTACTGGAAATACTCATAATGAAATAATTGTGAGTGCAAATTTTGACGACTATCTTTTGAGCGTGAGCTTTGGGCTAAGCAGAGAGGGGGATTTTATACTTCCACATCATTTTTTAAATGTATAAGTAGCCGCGCACATACAAGTGCACGCATCATCCACTTCAAGTACGTAGAAGGGTTAATAGGCGGGCTAGTTGGTATATATTCATAATGAAATAATTGCGAGCGCAAACTTACGGGACACATTATTTATTTATTTATTTATTTATTAATTATACCCTCAGGGCCAGAGGCATTACAGAGGGGAGTGGTACAGAACAAAGGCATAACATGAGGTAGCATGGTTACAAAAAACGTTGTGTACATAAAAAGGAAAAGGAAAGACAAAACAAATTAGTATTTTCGCAACAATGTGGTCACACAAACACATTAGAGGAGACTAACAAACGCTGACTGAAACTCGGTTTATTCAACAAAGATATTATATACCAAAAAGACAAGAAAAGAGCGGAAAAAATAGAAGGTTCCACCATGATCGTCCAGAAACAAGATTTCACAATCTAACAATGATATAGACGGCGAACTGACACAACTATCAATATTCATTTTAATAAAAAAGGCTTCCGCATTGTCTCGAGTTTTTGTGCCATGATGGCTGTATAAGACATATGGGCGCAAAACCTCATGTACGCTGTAACATATCATCAAACGCCGCAAGAAGAAGAACGAAGACAGCTGCCTGAGCGAGCGCGTGCTAGTTCGCTTCTTCTAATAAACCGTATTCGTTCGAAACAGTCCATGGTCTCGATCGTCCTTATATACGCAGCCACACTTTTTTGCAATGGGCGGACAAATGTGAACCCGGGGCTGACTTCAGCGCAATGTAGTGTTCTCGCAGGCGAACATTCACGGTGGAACCTTTCTATCTGTTTTTACCTTTCTCTTCTTGTCTTGCTGGTATATAATATCTTCGTTGAATAAACCGAGTTTCAGTCGGCGCTTGTTTGTCTCCTCTCTTGTGCCCCGTTAGTTTCCGGTCCCAATTATACCATCATGAATACCTACTAGCCCGCCTATGAACCCTTATACGTACTTGAAGTATCTTCATGCGTTCATTTGTATCTGTGTGGCTACTTATATACATATAAACAATTGACGCGTATAAAAAATTGAGTATTAGCTCAACGCTCGCGCTCAAAAAATACTCGTCACCGAGAATGAACGGAACCGGGGTGATTGATCCAGGGCTCACTTATGTTGTTGGATGAAACCTAATTAAACGAACTTACCATGAAGCCAAGAAAAGTATGGACATTATTTCTGTGTTTTAACTGTAACGTAACTTTCTTTTTTTTTTCGGGGAGGGTAGAGGAGGGGGTAACGTTTAAAAACCACGATATGGTTATGAGAAACTACAGTCTAAGTATCAAGAGTGCAGGGCTCCGGTTATATCGAGCGCCCAGAGTTCTTTAATGCGCGCCTAAACATGCTACTTGGCGTGTAACATTTTTGCCGTCATCGAAAACTCGGCTGCCGAAGAAGAATTCGACTATATCCTTCGGGTCAGCACGCGAGCAACATGACTTCTAGGCCACCGTAGCAGAGTACCACGCATAGTAACGATTTTGTTATAATTGGAAAGGAACCTAAATGAACGAAAAATTTACGGGACGCAGGCAAGGACTTAACTTGCAGCCTTCGGACAACGCGTCTGATCGTCTAGAAATTCGGCTACAGTGGTTTTTTTACCTGTTTTATTGGGTATTTACCAAAGGTCGCGAGTACACGTCAACTGAAAATTGAGTTTGATTCTTTTTGATTCTTTTTTCATTTAGACTTGTACACCCAGCTGACTATACGCCTTGCACATCTTCCCCAACGTGGCACCTGCTGCATGAAACAAAAGTATGGCTCCCGGTTTGCGTGCCGCTCTTATCTGAGGTGGCGTGGCCACTGGGTGAACTGTACGTCACGTGGACACTTATCGGTGAAACGGGTTTACTGGTGGCGTGTGATGGAAGCAACGACGCTGCGCCGATAAGATTACGCGCTGATGGCAAGAAGACTCGCGACGTAAACGCTCATCCCGACTGTACCTAAGACAAGTGGGACAGACCACTTTTCGCCGACCAGCAATGGGCCATCCAGCAGGCCTACTAAACGGCCGCCACATACTCCCTGTCTGTTTCTACGTTAGGGAACGCCCGCTCTGCATTAAGCGCGTCCTGCAGGGCATAAAGTTTGTCGATTCTATTCCCTTATGCATTTTGATGGTGGTGGAGGTGGTGATGACGACGATGATGATACTTGAATGAGAATTGCAACTTGAGCGAGTTCGCACGGATTCATGTTGATTTTACCAGTGCACTGGAGAACGAGGACTAGAAGAAAAGTAAGGGCACAACATGGGCGCTGTGTTGTGCCCTCACTTTTCTTCTAGTTCTCGTTCTCCGGTGCGCTGTTAAAATCAAGATGATCCTTGAATGATTGGCACTTACCCAATCATGGCGATCGTCAAGGAGTCGAGCGAATCACAGTCTGAATTTTATCATTTTTTGAAAGTTCAGAGGCTACTCAATGGCCCAACTTTTTTGCGTTTTTTTTTTGTAAATCCTTGAATTCGTTTATTTTGAGCTGAGGGTTTGTATTGCTCCTTCGATGCATTTTACCCACCTCTTCTGAATGTTTTCTGCGCCTTACATGATTTTGCCTTGCCTCCAAGATCGGAGACAATGCAAACTTTCTTTATCCCACGTGATCTTGCATTGCCTTCGGGATTGGCCCGTCTTCTACCAAAGGAGCATTTCATGTGATGACCTCTTCACGTGACGTCACCAATGTCGGCATTGGACGTCTATACTGACGCCTTCACGTGAGAATTTTAGGCGTCGCTGTGGGACGACGGTCGACCATGACTCAGTTTTGCTTGGAGACCCGAGATCTTCGTCTTAACAAATAGCTGCTCAGCAGTACTGCACGGAACTAATGTCCCGAGGACGACAAGACCCGCCGTCGGCTTCGCCAGGCTCAAGGCGACGGCGGGCGCTCAGAAAAAAACCAGTTTGTGCGTCGCTCGCGTGACTCACCGCCGCCTCTTGAATATTGTTACGTTTTTGTTTATGAGTGGCGTCGCCACTGCATTGAAACTGGGATGGAGGGTAAGGAGGAAAGGAAGGAAGGTAGAGCTCCGTTTGACAACTGTCCCGCGCTTGCCGGACCCTCCCGCCGCGTATGTACGGCGCCTTGGGGGCTCTCGTACCCTTTATCGCGAGCGCAATCTGGTTCGTAACCGGTGCACGGAACAGGTAGCACACACACTGTCGCTCTACGCAAGGTGACGCAATCTGTTGCGCTCGGAGACGTCGGAAGATATAGATGTAGCGGAACACCCTAACAACGCCTCACTAGAGCAAAGGGGCTTCGTACACACTCACTCACTCACTCACTCACTCACTCACTCACTCACTCACTCACTCACACACACACACACACACACACACACACACACACACACACACACACACACACACACACAGAGGTTTTTGATCTAATGCAAGAGTCGCATGGCCTCCAAGATGCACGCTACGCGCTCGCCATCTCCGAGGCCAGGGACAGGAACACACAGGAACAAAGTACCGCACCCCACATTCGTAACAGCGCCATTGTGTTATAACCGTCTGTATTATGAAATTTCGGATAATAAATATTTGTCTATGCATAAGCAACAATAAGCCTCACATCTTGATTAGCGTGCTAACGTCAGAGATAATCATGTCGAATAGCAGTCAGGATTTTCAAAGAACGTTGGACGTTATACGGTCATGTCACGCAAAGGCTATGCATCCCTTCCGCAATTTGCGGATCTTGCAGAGTTTTCCGGATGACCACAGTTGTTTTATTGCAATAAATGAATCGATCTCCCACGAACTACGCTATCGGGCCTGCCGAAGCCGCATCAATGTACAGGGCAACGCTCGGCAATTGCAAACTTTCAAACCGTGGACGAAAAGGTTCACAGTGGCAGCAATCAGTCATATTTTCCACGCGAGGGGAACACTGGACAATGGTCATGCCTAAAGGGGCGTGACGGGTCGCCACTGAAGCCCCTGTACCTTGGAAGTATAGGAGCTTTAGTCGCCACCGCTGACCCGTAAAATACTGGAACGAATCGTCGTTCCTGGGGGAGAAAGGAACTCGTTTCTGGGAAAGTCGATTGTACGCATGTCACCAAGAGGGGCGTTTCTTTTTTTTTTTTGTTCTTGCTTTCGCACGTGCCCCGGTTTGCACGCTGCCTTTGACAGAAACGACTGCTAACGCATAATAAGGTTTCTGGTCCGGCTTCCAAGAGTGGTCACTCCTTTCTTTTCGGTCCGATTTTTCTACTTTTTTTTTTAAAGGCAAGGACACAGGGTCATTGAAGACGAGCGGTCGTACTGTGTACTTCCACTGAGATTATTATTAAAAAGGGTCTTTGGGACAGCATTTGCAGCCACATCTCAATTTGGGAAGAAAAGGCTGCCGTCTGCCATATTTTCTACAGAAATGGCTTCCCTCTGCACACCATGAAGTCTTGGAAATTCCGGGCAGACTGACGATAGGAAAAAAATGTGACACCTGCTAAACCACCTGCTTGCTGAACCACGGCTCGACGGTATAATCCTTTCAGGTGGGTGCTGAAGAGAATGGAGGAGTCACAGAGTGGTCGGTGTACCGTAGACCAGGCGTCAACAACCACCTTTCTCCTCCTCAGCTCAGCTTTTGTGACCGCGCTGGTTACAATCGCTTCTCGTCGACCAATCCACACTACTTCTACCGGGATGACGTCAGGTCCTCTTCGGTGTGTCGTAGCTGTCATGTCCAGACAGGTTGACCACGTGTCAAAACCAGTACATCGAGTGCGCGATGGTCGTGCGTAAAAAGTTCTGCAAGATTCGTGTAGGAGCTGCTTGTTTAAAACTTCTCTTTAGGTGTCATCATACTCAGTTCAAGATATATTGATAGTTCAGTTGAAGATATATTGATGGCCATTCAACGAAGTTATTCACCAAACTTGCAAGAATGAATCGTCCAGGAAGAGCTGCAAACCACGTGGGATGATTTAGTGTCGACCACGCATCGGTGGCACGTGGACAAGCTCGACAACCGTGTTTAGTGTTCTGCTGGCTGGTCATGCAGTGTTGTGCTTTCGGGTATTGGAAGGCAAACGCTCATCATGCGGCGTCGGAAAAGGGGTTCGTATGGATTTTTGATGTTTATTCCTTTTTGTTATTTGACTTCGTAATAGAGACTCCATTCATCTTCGGTGCTTCGTCAGTGTATCACGTGTCCGAACAGTGCCTCATCAAACGCGACATTTTCTCTGTTCATTCTCAACGTTGTAACATAACGAGCCCTTAAATTTACACGACCTTTCGCAGTGATATGCAAGTGTGAGGAACCATGTAAATAAGAAAACATACGTTATTCATTTTTGTTTTCGAAGTTTGTTTGACGGTTAGGAAAGTTAAGGCATAGTAACCAGATCCACGAGAACGCCCGATCAATTTATTGGTTGACTTCTGAATTGAGTGGTGCTCTTGAGCCACCCACGCGATTCGGGGCCTCCCAGAAAATTTCGCAGTGGCTTGCGATCGAACTTCGGTGACTTTGAGCGTGTGTATCTATCTAGCCGGTTACGTTCCGGTGCTCTCCTGGTTGCCACTTTAGCTTGATGTGAACCAAAATTAGCATGGGAGGCTAAGATAGTTTCACCAATATGACGCGCTGGTCAAGACACGAACAATGCCACAATTCTGTCGCGTACGTCGTCAAGCACACTCCGCCAGACAGTGGCACATACCCACGTGCGAATATGTGCCGCTGGTTTGCAGGCATGTGCCACAGGTGATTGACTCATAGTGTCTACCCAGGAACGACGAGAACGCACACGGGCAATTTTAACGCGTGAACGATAAGCAATACCGGACATCGGTAGCGTCGACCCAACGAGGGCACAGAATAAATTTCAGTGTTAAGAATATCATGTAAAAGGCAGCGTTGAACCTCCGACGAATGCAAATAATAAATGTCGGGGTCCCAGCATGAACCGAACCCAAGCATTGTGCGTGGCAGTCAAGCATTCTACCACAGAGCTACGCCAGGTCTGGAAACTACTTTTTAAATAGAGGCTAATCTTCGTGAAATGTCAGTAGTGGTTGCAGTGCTGCCTGCTCAAGTTTATAAACATTACATATGTGCTCATTTGATACAGCCGTCACGCCGGGTTAACGTCAATTGTAATAAGGTGTCTTGCACTGAAGTTGATTTATGTAGCAGTGTCCAGGGCCAGCGTTTTCGAGAGCATCAGCGCTTCGTATCAGCTTCTGGTGTTACTAATACGCATGTTCCAGATGACATCGTTGCGCAAGTGCAATTTGGTTATATAAACATCTGCAACTTTTCATAATATGTCTGTGCGTGCAACATTTGTACATATATTTAACGTTATTTCATGACGCGTTGCTCAGTAAAAAAAAAAATTGCAACACGGTCACCTTTCCTCCGCATGCTTGTGCATAACGTCGATTTTGAGGTACAAGGCATCTGCCGTTTTTTTTTTTTTACGATTCTAATGAAGAAGCCTTTAAGGTCGTTCGTAAATTTCATAACGTTAACAGATCATCGGCATAAGAAAATCACTTATTACAATTAGAAGTCTTGTACTGACATCTTGTGGCGTTGCATTCAACTACGATATATAAAGCTTTTTTTCCCGGTGCCGTCGCTGTTTATTAGAGAAAATATTCACACACACACACACTCGCACAAAACCGTGAAGGAGGTAGGAAGGAAGGATAAAGAAATGGTGACTGTTGTAACTTGCTTGAATATCTGAGGGACGGGCGAATGGTAAAGGCGAGGAGGAAGGGGAATGAATAGAGCGTGGTTTTTACCTAGCATTTTATCGATATGAAGCCGTTAAAAGACCTGGTTATATGACTGCATCAATGATTTGAGGCATTTTTTTCTGGTTGACCTCCCAGTCTTTCTCTTGACCTGCTAGGTCGTGCATTGTGCCTGATCGGTAAAAAAAAAAAAAAAGTACACTGCCCTTGCACGGGGCCACAAGCTTAACGGATCATGTTTGAAGAAATTTAGTGACATGCATTATATGGTTTTTATTTCTCGTGAACGCCTCACTGGAGTTGGCGCTGGCCCGGCAGTCGACTTGTTTGTGGTCGCACCCACGGTCGCAATCGTAGGAGTGCAACTATGAAGCTATTTCGTCGTGCGTGTTTCTTTTTTTTTATCCCTTCACATTACACCAAAACGTCATATTCCAGAACATTGAGCAAGCACAATTGTGGCTAATGAAGGCTCCTTAGACGTGGGGGCTCGCTGGCGCCACCTGGCGGTGACTGCAGTCTTCTATATGTTCGTCAAACATCGATGTCACGTGATGCGATGTCAGCTTTAGTATACACCCATTTGAGGAACCGCACCATACTCAGCGTCGTGTTATCTTTTCCTCTCTGGCGCAGTGTGGCGCCCATATCGGTGTTCAAGATTTCGTCCCCCTGGAACTCCGGGCCCGGCCTGACGGGCGGGGGCGCCCCTCCTCCGCCCCAGGCGCCCCTGTCGGACGTCGGCTCAGACGACTCCAATTCCAAGGACGGTCCGTCGTCCGGCGGGGGCCGAGGCGCCAACGACGTCTCCAACTCGGACGCCGAGGGCGTATGGAGCCCCGACATCGAGCAGAGCTTCCAGGAGGCGCTCGCCATTTATCCGCCATGCGGAAGGCGCAAGATCATTCTCTCGGACGAAGGCAAGATGTATGGTGAGTCGTTAAAGCACGTTTTTTTTTCGCCTCACTCTTCAAACTTAAATCGAAATCTGTTTTTGCAATTAGGGCAGGTGGGGCGCAAACGACGCGGACGGTGAAGACACTGAGGCATACAACAAGCGGGCGGTTGTGCTTTTTTTTCATTTTTGTGTTGCCCTCTGCCGTCTTGGAGAATGAAAGCCTTCGAGACGAATAGGTGTTTCACGAATTTTCTGCTAGGGGAATGACGCATGTGCTGTGGCATCGTGAAGAGGCTTTAGCCACGGAGCGGGAATCCACGAGACTGATTTGCTGTATTGTGGGTCCTCAAGTTGTCGATAAATGGCTAGCTTCCAGGTCAGGTCAGCTGTGAAAACAACTACCCCAGAGTGGTATTGGCTCCGGGATTAATTTCATGACTAGCACAAAGTTTTCAGCGACTAAGAAGCTTCCCGATCTGAGAGATCTGGGAGCTTTACTTGGTGATTGCGTGCCACAAGCAGATGGTTGTCAATTTTCCTTACTTTCTCGTTCTGTTTCATTGCGCGGTTGTGCAGAACCGACATGCAGTTTTCATACTATGTGTTTTTGATGTTCCGGTGTGCTCCATTTACGTTAATGTGTCACTGCATCAAGCAGCCCTGGTCTACAACCCCCTAGACGACAGGAGTTCCTCATGGGGGGGGGGGGGAGGGGGACGGCAAACGCTTGGGGCCTTGTGATTGGAGGAAGGGGCAGTACTAGTGTGGCTTGTGTAGGGGCAAGTGCAGCCCCTGCTGGTGCCCAGAACCCCACGCGACCTCGATGAATCGCTGTTATCGAGTGGTGCTTCCTCTGAAAGTTCTGGTCCTCAAGATCCGGATGAAGAGCTCCTGTTCCAGATGTACGAAGGCATCCCCTGGACCGCAGAAGAGGCACACCTTTGTCTTCGAAACTTTTCAGTGAGTGCCAATGAAGGTATGCGAAATGGGTCCATGACACGGTCACCCAACGATTTGTCGTTTTCAGTGAGAACTATAGAAGTAGAGGGTCTCTCATGCACAGGCAGATACGAAAAGTGGGCCGGCAAAGAATATTTCAGTACCAATGCAGGCCCCTGAAGTCACTGGCTGTAAATCCTGCCCAATGCCGGCGACCACCATTTCGCCTTTGTGCCTGTGACGTCACGTGCAACAAGGAGCCGTGCCGTCGTCTTCAACCTCAGTTTCAGCCGCTGTAAGTTGTTCAGTTTTAGTGCTAAGCAGAAGAAAGCACGGACCTCTCAATTTCGCGTGCAGTTGACGACAGAACAGTATCGCTCATCGGAATGGAGGCACTCATAGAGCCGCGCTTGTTACGTCACTCGCTTGTTACGTCACGGCTCGTGAATGCGCCACCGTTTCCCGATTCTCAGGCCTCTCGCCTGTTTGTAATAATATTCTATAATAAATTAAGTGCTCGACCAAGTGCGCTAAAGTTTCACCAGCTAATCTGTCGATGCCCATGGATTACTCCACATGACATGACTGGGATCTAAAATTGGGTGTCGTGGGTCCCTTAAGTGGTGTAAAGGAAACTACGTCGTTTCTCTGTGATAGGATTCCCTGACTTTCCTTGGCACATATATTCCGAACTGCCTTAGTAGCTCTTTTCAGCCGCTGACCGGTTAAATGCTTCTATACACCTTGAAAAAGGTAGTTTTGGTTGAGTCCTCTAGATGTGGATTTTCGCGCCATGCCGTTGTCAATATTTGCTCGGATTACGCGGATCATCATCGCGTTTTTTGTTGTTGTTGCAAGGTGTTTGGTGCATTCGAGATAGACGTACGTTCAGCAACTGGGTGCCCCTAAATATAAGCAACGTTTGTACTAAGCGGTCGTAGCTTGAGAATTACTGCCGTGTGTATCAACCAGCGTGCATGAAAAACAAAACCCTAAGCGAGATGGCGAACAAAGCTAAAAAAGAAACTTACATAACAGCACCAGTACAAACCTAATGCATTGAAACACTGTTTCGTAAACCGAGTGACTTCAGCGTAAGACGTCGTCGCAGTTGCGAGAAAACAAGAGGCCATAGCTGTCCGGCAGAAGGGAGATACAGGATAAGTTAAACAAAAGAAATTTACCTATTGCATTCCTCAGAGAGCTCCTCCCTCGCTGTCTCCCCATTGGACAGTCAGTCGGGAATCGTCGGCCAATCGGAGCAGCACACCTCAATCGAACCGGAGAGGCGGGCGCGCCTGGGATTGGGCGAACCCAAACGGGACTTAGTTCCCTGGCGACCAAATCGATACTACGCAACGTAGGGGGGTCTCCGGCTACAGTATACACATCCGCTACACCCGGTTCCTCTCGCACGCAAACCTATACGACATACGCGCGCCGTAAAGACTCCCTCCGCATCCCCAATCTCTTTCTCCCGCGAAAAACAAAACAAAACAACAAGATGGAGGAACGCTACCAGGGTGCCGGCCTTCCCTCCCATTTTCCCGCGGCCTCGATCCCTAAAGAGGGAGCGGAAACATCTCGGGCACGGAACATATGTTTCGATGGCCGTGCATACACTCAGCCCGAGTCCTCGGCAGCCGATCGGCGTTCCGGGCGAGCGAATCGGGAATTCTTTCCCGACATCCGTCTTGCTTTACGTTTGAAGCACTCGCGCGGCTTGATCGCTGCAGCGGAACCGCTCGGCGTGCGCGGTATCGGGATTGTGCGTGTTTGCGGGGTCGGCTGGATTCCCTCGTAGCGCGTTTCCGTTACGGTGTCCTCTTCGGGTATTACGCCCAACAGTCAGGCACAACCCGCCGCATCGATGACGCGCTTTGCGGTCTCGGAATATTTGCGGTTTACCGCTAAAGAGGTCGACGGCCTTACGCAGTGGTCGCGGCCTGTCGCCGTGTTTTGTGACGCATTCGACCCCACCTTTCTCTTTTTTTTCACTCACTGGTCTGAATGCCTTTCTTTTTAATTTTCTCGTTAGCGAACGCTTTGACAACACAAGTATTAAGCTGATCACCTCAGGAGTGAGCTCATCGCAATATCAAGCTGTTCTCGCTACCCATGCTTCTGGTTGAACGATTTCAAAGGCTAATTTACACAGCAATCAACAATTGTTCGTGAGTGAAAAAAAAAATATACGCAAGCGGTAATATACCGTTTTGTATCAAGTGCAAAAGGCCCGTTCACACTTCCAATACTGTCGTCACCCGCGTCTTGTCAAAAGGTAAAACAAACAGAGCCGTTCTACATATAAGAAGAAAACAGGACGACCATTCGGACTTAGCATTTGAAGCGCGCTCTTTAGTGAGAATCCATCTTAAAAAAAGAAAAAAAAAAGTGTTGATTTACACACGGACAAGAGAATGAGACATAAGGACTGGTGCTGGTCACCAACAAAACCTTTTATTTTGCGAGCTTATGAAATGGGAGGAGGTGGTGGGGCTTACTGAAAAGAAATATAGTTACAGCCGCATGCAGTTTAAATATAGAAAATAAATGCTCGAATTACTGCGATTACTGGAGGAAGCTCAATTCCTTTGAAAAAAAAATGATTTTTGCTACTACAAGCAGCAAAAACAGTTACAAGAACGATGAAACTACTCAATGCAATGCTCGATGCTTGACTTATCTGTGTCTGGATAACGTAACCCTGTCAGTAACCTTCCATACCTTTTGCTGCGTCTCACAAGGCAGGATTATAGCATTACACCTCTTTTGTTCGTTGCCACATAAGTGGATAACCAGATATGACATCTTTTAGCTTAATAACGGTGTGCACACAGACACGGGCACTAAAACAAGAAAATGCACACAACAAAGCACCTTTACTGGTGACGTGGAAGGGGTTAGCACACAAGAAAGGGCCCGATGTAATCGAAATATATTGCAATAACACGAATGCTTGGGGTATATAGTATTGGTTCATCTTTCTGAATAAGTTTATTCAGGTAAAAGATGAACCAATAATAACTAGCCTAATTATCCGTGCTAATGCAGATATAACAGTCAGACAACATCAGGTCTTCATGCAATCTTTCTACATATTATAGTTTAATTCCATATAATATAAAATAACACATTAGAGTGGGATGTAATATAGCGGGACACTTTCTACTGTACTTCATGGTAGCGTAGACTCACGTCAAGGAAACCAGGAAGGCACATCAACGAGCCAACATGCCACCTTCATCAGCGTTATGCAGCGTTGAATTGGTGCCGGTAAATGCTTCACGCACGGTTTGCCCTAGTTTTCAATATTCCTATTGCTTTGCGTATTTTCCCTTCATTCATGTTACTCCGCCTGGGTTGAACAGGCGGCTAAAGAGGTCGTGGGTTTGATCTCGGCTGCGGCGGTCGCATTCCGGCACGAGCAGTTTGTCGGATCGTGTCACTGACACTGAAAGTACCACATACGAGCGGTACCATATACCACATACTCGAGTACCACATACTCGAGTACCACATACTCAAGTACCACATACCCGAGAACCACATACTCGACTACCCAGACCTCACCCTCGTTATTTTTGATGCTTGCTACGGCGGTGACCATTTGCAGAAATCTGCAAGGCGGCTTCGTTTTCCAGGGGGGGGGGGGGGAATTCTCGTGCTTTGGCTTCGTTTTTTGCTCACTGTGCTTTTACCACTCCCATTCCAGTGAAGGCACGCCAGAGTGACAAAATGACTTTTCCACCACGAAGGAACCATCCCAACATTTGGTGGGCGAGGCACCTGTCGTTCGTAAATAGAGGAGGAGAAGAGGGGGAGGCAAGAACACAATGCGTGTGAAAAGCAGTCTGTGAAAGAGACCTTTTTCCTGGAAAACAAGTTTGCAGGAAAGCCACCTTGCAGATTTCTGGTGGTCAATTGTGTTCCACTGGCGAGAGTTGCTCTAATCCAGGGTCGAGTGCTGAGTCCCACTGAGTCCATCAGCTGCTCCAACTCTGTCATTGGAATTCAACATTAGTCAGTTTCGTGGGGTGGTGTCGCTCTTATTGCTTTTTCTATCGTGTGGAGAGGAGGAGGAAACTGCCGAACACTGAACCCTATGGTTCAAGATGATGGGGCAGAGTTTTTCAAAGCAGTGGTGTTTGGGGACAGGGAGGGCGGCAAAGTAGACTTTAAGCTGGTAGAAATACCTAGAAGGTTATCTGATCGGTGGCTAAAATCAAGGCACGAGTGAAAATTAAGCCCTTCACTGCAAAGTACCAGTCCTCACCTTCACTATTTAAAGGGAAAAAAGATAAATCTAGTTTTTGGTTCACTAAGTATTACGGCTAGGTGGCGTTAGCCGCCGCCTGATCTCAAGGGTACAGTCATATCCATCCATCCATTGATGAACTGACCCGACAAGGATGGCGAGGCCCCTTGATTGATTGACATGTGAAGTTTAACGTTCCAAAACCACCATATGATTATGAGAGACGCCATAGTGGAGGGCTCCGGAAATTTCAACCACCTAGGGTTAGAACGTGGTGAGGCCCCTTCGGCGATAACAGGTTCACCTGTCGAGTCGTCGACTAGCCTCTCTCGTCGAAAGGTGTCATCGCGCCAGCAGACACGTGCGTGAAAGACGCAAAGGGTGACACGAAGCTTGTCCCGTTGTGTCCTTTTCGTCCGCGTCTGCTAGCACTGATATGCTTGTATACATTGAACCAACTAGACCAAACAAAAAAGGCCACTTTGTCAAAATTAATTTTCTGCTTCCAGGATTCTTACACCACATTGCGCTCCCTTCGTTCAGTGCCCGCTTGTGCTTCGGATATTCTCAATTAGAAATTTTCGGGATAGTTTCTATTGTACTTTGTGCAACTAAAGTGTGTGCCCCAGTACATGTTTGTTGTGTTCTTTACACTAACTTGGAGAGCGCCACTGAAAGAATAGTTCACTTTAAATAGGATGATCAGCAGTAATAAAAGAACTACAGCGTGCGTCGATGCTGGCGCCCCGCTGCGTCGAGACACGTGCTGTGTGAAGCAGTTGGAACAGGCTTCCTCCCTTCCCCCATTTTTTTTTTGTTTTGTAATGGTTATTTCTCAGTCAGGGAAGAGCCATGGCACATGTACGGACACGTACAGGGAGAAACGATACCTAACATCGTTCAGTTTGTCACTGTGGATCAAGGAGGTGCCTCCTTGCTGTGGATGTACTCCACGGCTACGTCAGGATGCCACGTGACATCATTCATCTACGTGGCAGGGTCGATGCGCGGAGGGGGTGTTGCATTAGTTGAAGAAGGCGGGCTACATAAGTAGTCTTGCTCACTGCGCGCACTCTTCTGCTAGTTCCACTCTTTCAGTGTGCAGTTCCACTCTTGCAATGTGTTCCACTCTTTCAATGTGAGTGTAACCTCTTTCAATGTGCAGCCACAAAACGGGTGACCCATGCTTTGACGTCGACGTATGATCATTACGCTCTGAAGGGGAATGACTGCGCGGACACGCTGCGCCTATGTGTTGTCATTTTCCTTTCCCACATTCATAGGTCACCAAGGTTTATTGTCGATTCGGGAGCCACTCGTGCCTTTCATGCGCTTCGCTCTTTTCGCGCGCACCCAGGCTGAACCAGAGAGGAGTGGCCCAGCGTCTACCCCTCGACAGTCTCTAGTAGCGGGACCTCCCTTCCCCCTTTTTAGGAGCGAAGCTCCTTAAGGCGTGGGCTGTGCGTCCCCTGTATGTAGCCACCTCTCGTTCAGTTCTTGCAGTGTTCACTAGATGGCGGTACTTGTAGCTGACGACATTAAGTATTACGCTAGCCACCGCCCGATCTAAAGGGTACAGCCATATTCATCCGTCCGTCCGTCCATCCATCCATCCGTCCGTCCGTCCGTCCGTCCATCCATCCATCCATCCATCCAAAAGATGCAAGATGTTATAAACTAGACGGCGGTAGGTGTAGTTGATTATGAAAGATGCGAGGTGTTATAAAATAGGAATGATGCCACATATGGCGCGTGTCATCGTTCGATATAGTGCGGCGACGTACGCTAGGGGGAGCGTTGCAATAAAATCGAGTGGGCAAAATGTACGGAGGATTCATGGTTTACCAGGTTTACCTCCGGAGCTTCGCCCACTCATCATCATTCACTTCGTGGATGTGGTGGCATTTTTTTTTAAATTTTTCTTCATGTCTGGCGCTCTTTGCTTGCTAGTTTATTTGTTTACCGTTCTCATGTTACTACCGTTGTTCGGCTGCTCAAACTAGGCGGCGCATTTTCATGAATGTGACATGAATGCACTTCACAGTGAAGGTTGTCCTGAATTCGCTTAGCGTTATCATGGCCCTGTCTGACTTGCCCTGTGATCCAGGCTTTACCTCGAGCAGTACTGTTGTTTTGGTTGGTTGTTTCATTGCCGTATTTCTTATGAGGTGCCAGCACGAGCACATTCAGGAACCAAAAAGCAGCGTCCACTGTGTTTCTTAGGACTTGTGTCTTCGCGGCGGAACTTGCCAAGGTTACAACATCGCCACCTCGTGCTACGTCTCTATTTTGTCACTGATAACGTGCTGAGTTGTACTCGTGAGCCTGATTATAATTTCTCGTATTTGTTATTATACGCCATTGTTAACATTAAGGCGAAATTTTTAGGCCTCGGATGCCCTGACGAACCTCCTTTCTTACCGAGCTACGCCAGTGCCAGTCAGCGCTATACCGAGCACGCTGCGTTCCAGCGAATACGCTTGCGTCCACGCAAACTGTATTCTGCTCACTGTTACCCCAGGTCTTTCTGCGGAAACCTTATTTGTAAACAAACAAAAAATATATATACAATTCCCACCACTTGCGTAGGCGTGGGGTGTGCCGTACTTTCGGCAAAATCAAGAGTACCACACTGCCCTGCAGCGCGCAGCAGGCACTGCAGGCACGCTTGCTGGCACGCTTTGCGAAGTATATTGGCCCTATCTGATCTTGCTCGCGATGTTGCTTCCGCTATGTGTGTGTGTGCACGGCGCGCGTGATCCAGCCACGCGCCGTGGTTTTCTTAACGGCCTCGCTAGGGATATAGGCAGCTGCGTGCGTGCGATGGCGGGATGTGATACGAAACTACGACCCCTCCCTCGTCGAGCCAACGTAAGAACAACGCGAAAACTACCTATGGTTCCTTCCGTTCGCATACGCGCGTGCGTGTTACGGTACTGTTTTTTTTCTTCTTTTCTGTGTTGACCGGGTCTTGCGGCCCGCGAAAGAAGCTGCGCAGATAGCCGCACGCGCGGAGCGAAGGTTATCGAAACACGTCTTTCGACTGGCTCGTGGCACTTAATCCCTCCTTGATTTATCGTGCCCTGGTCGAGTATGCGTGCCTCTTGCGACCCGCCTTTTGTGTTTCACTCTCCGCTTTGTCCTCCTACGCCCGTTGCTGGACCACGTCGGCTGGACGTTGGCTGGGCTTTTTGCGAATAGCGGGTATCAGGCGTCGCTGATGGCAGGTGCACCAGCAGAGCTTGTATACCAGCTGCTTGTGGAGTTTTTTTTTTGCGACAATAATACGCGACGCTCACTCTTCTGTCGCGTCCATGCGGGTGTCGAAAGAAAATAATGAAGAGTAGTTTGAATTTTGTTATGAGGGAACGGTGCTTCAAACACAAACCTCGAGAACATCTACCCCTGGCTACGGCAGTAGCCAGAGTATTAACGATTATCTCGCAGCCAAGCGAATGCTTTATGCCAGGAGTTAGGCAAAACAAGTACGCAACTGCAGTCTGGAGTTTTCGATGCCTCCGATGGAGGGCTCTGCGATATTAAATTTCGCACAGTTACTTTGCGTGAGCGTGTCTCCTTGATTCTTGAAGATCTCGTAACCAGTGTTCCCGATCCCGCATGTTTCGTCGGTAAACTGTAATTCTTCAAACGACAAGCAGCCGCAGCAAAAACTAAGTGTATGTTTAGTTTGTCCGCAGGTAGCACTATAACAACGGAAGCGTTTATTTCGGCAGTTTCAGCCAGAGTCTGGCCTCATATACAATGACTATGTGGGGGGATATTCAAGCTATCGCAGAAAGAAAGCGCGAAACAGATGGATAGGGAAAATGGGTGGCGAAATGGGACGAGAGCATACTGACGAGGCCGAAGCCTGAAAATAAGACAAGCCGAGCATAAAGCCATCGCCACAGTCAGCAACACTGAAGAGTCTAGCTCCAGAAAGCAAGGAGGGAGGGAAAGCGGGAAGCTAGGAAGGCCGAGGGATGAGAGGGATAGGCGATGACCGTAGTGGTGAACGAAGCGAGCATAATGAAAGGGAAAGGTGCGGACTGTTTAAGCTAGCAGTGTGCACGAAATATAAAAGGCCACGCTCAACGCGGTAGCACAGTGAGCTTTCGAGGACAAAATCACTTTGCCGGGAATAAATGAACGGAAAAGGAAAAACGAACGAATAAAGCTTCGTATCGTCAACATCTAGACCGAAAAGAAGACATCGCGCTGGCGCTGGAATACGAGGTTCGTAAGGCATCTGCAGGAAAAAAAAAACAAAAAAAACCAAAGCAACTACGGTGACAATGGTGTAGGAGGAAGATACGCTAGGGGACCGAGAGTCAATGAGACAGAGAGAGAAGGATGGAATGAGGAGGAATAATATAAATCGGGGATAACAAAACGCGTACGAGGTTCATGTCGAGCGCGCAAGGAAATAAAAAGGGGAGGGGGATAGACGGAAACAATACTAAGTGTAGGCGCTGACACCAGACGGCGGGTATATATATATATATATATATATATATATATATATATATATATATATATATATATATATATATATATATATATATATATATATATAGACGTCTTGGTGAAAACATTCACGAAGTACGAAGACAAACAAAAAGTGATTGGCTGAAACGGTAAATAAAAAGAGCAATTCGCAAGGTTTTAGTGGAATGAAAACGGTACACCGTAGACGGAGGACAGGAAGAAAAAAAAAGAAGGAAAGGAGATATAAGAAAAACAAAAACTCGAGACAAATGATATGCTCGCCTGGAGGAAGGAGCAAGGAACAAAATGCAAAATATCGCATCAAGCAAAAAAAAAAAAAAAACTTTCATCACCGTCGTCTCGTATAACACTCGCGTCCGGGCCCGCCTTGTACTACCGTTTCGCCAGAAGGTTCTATTCCCCACTCCCCATCCCTCCATTCTCCGAAACGCATCCACCCCTCGGGGCTGCGTATATTTCGCCGTCCGGAGCTTCGGTGATCGAGCCAGGCGGACATTCCACGCATTCCTGAGTCCCAGAGCTATAGCCGCGCGCGCTGCAACCGGCAAAGCGAGCGAGCGAGCCCTCCTTGATGAGCGCAGAACCCGGGACTAGCGCCGCAGCGCCATCGTATGGCGAGCTGCGCCGGAGCGTAATTGCACATTCCTCGCATTCCACGCTGTTCCGGCGGCGTCACGCTAGCGCGCGTCGCACAGTCGAGTACCCCTCCTTGCCACTTTCCTCCTCGGCTTGAACGGCGGCTTTGACGTCATGAGTGGGAAGCGCCGAGAGGGACCCCTGGTGACTACGTGACGCACTCTAGGCTCATTCTAGCAGCTCCGGGTGCGCACCCCGGCTTCAAAGAGAGGGCGTACCGTAAAGGGAAAGAGATTGAAGGGAACGTCGCAAGGAGAGAGCGTTGGTGGTATACCGTTAGGTGAAGAGCGAACGAACATGTGCACGCCTGGAAGCCTGGACTGGGCTACAGCCGTCAGAAGAAAGCAAGAGAGAGGGCTATGCCCCCACTCCTTTTCCCTCTCCACGACTTGCTTTGTTCTCTCGTGGCTTTCATCCAGCGTGGGCTGGGGTTGGGACTCTCGTGATGGGCTCGGAGGCCGGGGGAAGTTTGGGGAGAGTAAACGCGGGCTCTCCCGGTCTCTTGCAAGCTTCGTTCGAAGGTTTCTGGGGCCTTTCGTTGTCTCGGCAGTGGGCCAACCGCTGTAGATGGGTGCGACGGGGCTTGTGTCTTTCTCTGTTATTCGCCCCCTGATGGCTTTGCTTCCGGATTTCGTGGCCAGGGGGCGCACAACTCTTCTCCAGTCTGCCGGAACATTTGGGAAGGCCGTCGAGTGATTCTTGCGTTGATGGGCTAAGTCATGTTGGCTCTAACGTTTCCGTTCGTTTGAGCGCGTAATCTTTAATGCGCGCACCCTTGGACGTCGCTTTGTAGGACTGCGTCGTTTGTCTTCGAGCGTTGCGACTATCTAGCTTGTCGTGATTACGCACCTAAGGCACTGTTTGCTGTGTCTCGGTCGGCGAGGAATTCCGGTGTAGCGCCTCATCGCACACTTGGTGACATAGGTGGAGAGCTAAGCAACGGTTACCGGTTTTAGCGCAGCACAATCTGGTTATCAAGTGCATTAGTTGAACATTCTTCTCTGCCCCGCCGTGGTGTTCTAGTGGCTAAGGTACTCGGCTGCTGACTCGAAGGTCGCGGGATCGAATTCCGGCTGCAGCGGCTGCATTTCCGATGTAGGCGGAAATGTTGTAGGCCCGTGTGCTCAGATTTGGGTGCACGTTAAAGAACCCCAGGTGGTAGAAATTTCCGGCGCCCTCCACTACGGAGTCTCTCATAATCACGTTGTGGTTTTGGGACGTTAAAACCTACATATCAATCAATCAATCAACATTCTTCCCGTCGTGGTCGTAGACTAGGTGATCGCAAGGGGGGGGGGGGATACAGGGGCTGGCCGCTTAGTGAAGGGGAGCTTGCCCCATACATTAACGAAGTAATGAGGAGGGGGGGTGATGCAACGAGCCAACGGACCAATCCTCCCCACACCCTGAATGGCCTTCGGAATGATGATATCCTCACCGTGTAATAGCATTTTTATTAGATAAAAACGATAACATAGGATTGCATGGTTGCTCATTTTTGTTCCCTTAGACAGTCTGCACCTTAGTAGCACGTCGGAATCGGGACAAGCTTAGCCCGACATTGGAAATAATTTGGCAGGATTATAGACCCTACATTGGCATTCGCGGTCTTGCTGCACTTAGAAGTGTTTTGGCCCAATGTTGGACACAAACGACCTCCTGAACACTTCTGTAGTCGTGAAAGAAACAGCAATACGAGATGTGAAGGTGCCCTGACAAGACCGATGCAGTCTTACCGGAAAGGCAAATGGGCACACACTTTGTGTAACGCCAGGTACTTGAATGTTTCGCCGTTTTGCCATAACTGGATCTTGCACTATAAAACGTTCATCATACTGTATCCTGCACCATCACCATACTGGCTGTTGTGACGAAATAGCGTGGTTTCATACCAAAGTTCGTGTCAGTAGTTGGGGAACACGAAAATTCTCCCCCTATTTCAAAAATACACTATCCTGCCAGCGTTTACGGAACTCCTGGCTTGCTCAGAGGTGTCTCCACGCACGGGTGATTTGTGTGGCAGAGTAAACTCGCCTCCCAAACAAACGAACGCTTAACGCCGCAGTTTCTCCTCAATAATGCTACGCCGTTTGTCGCAGAACCTCACTTTCTATTAACTGCGAGAAAAAGAGAGAAAAGATAATCAAATAAGTCAGCCACTCGGTGGCGCCCACAATGAATGCCCCTTGACTTCCTCAATTCCCCGTACCATCTCGTGCGTACAGAGCGGGCGAATTCCGTCGTCTCAGGAGCTGCGGTGACTGAATATGCTCCGCAAAAACCCGAGTCCTTTTCGGTCCGTTGGACGGGCAAGCCTGATGCGCTTTGTCGCTGGGCTCCATTGGTATTTCTTCCACAATGCATGGTGCACGCACCGCACATGATCATCTTGCGTATATCTTTCCCCTGCATGTTACGCGGCCTTCGAACAGCGACACCCGATGCGCTCCAACAGAGGAGAGCCTGAAGAAGGGAGGGTAATGAGGAAGAGGGGTAGGTCTATCTGCGGTCGGCATTCTGTACTATAAGCGCTGGGACTCAACAAACTACGTCGTTTGAAGCACATGTGGCTCGCGTCTTGAGCCGCGCGGACGCGCCTGAATGCGAGAACTGCGCGCCCTTGTCTTACTGCGGGTTGTACTCTCTCTCTCGTTCTTGTTCGTGTGTGGGGCGCAGTCATCTGTGGCCTGTGTGTTTGTATGGCATGCACTGCCTAACGTTGATGCGAAACACGCGCTGCTGGCACCAAGGGCGTTCTGTCTTTAGTTTTTATTCTTTATGCGATCTTGCTCATCGGGTCTTTTAAAACGTCGTGTCACTTTTTCCATGACCCACTCTTTCTTTCTTTCTTTCTTTCTTTTTCTCTTTCTTTCTTTCTTTCTTTCTTTTTCTTCCGCATGCGATGACATGACAGTTTCAACTTGCAGAAAAAAAGAGGGAAGGGGTTTCATGTAACTGCCTTTGTACCAGTTACCTCTTACGGTAGTGACCGCTGGCCAGCTGCATTGCTTCATTACTTCGAGCTGTCCTACTCAGACGTTTCAGCGATTGCTTTGCCAAGGCGCAGCTTTTCCAAATTATGGAACATCTCTGCGAAAAGAACCCTGATGAGATGCGAAGCAGCGGCGGGGCGCACGGCTTTGACCTGCTTGAAACTAGTATCGACACGGGTGCTAGAAGAATGTCTTGAAGCGAAACTCTGCGTAGCTTTTATTCGAGTGAACCTTTGTTTGAAACGCAGACGTGGGATGTGGGGGTGGTGAAACATTTAATAACCATTAAATGGTTACAGAGAGGTGATTGGTTTGGGGCCCTATTGGCCTCCTACCCTCGCAGCACTAGGTGGAACCCCTATTCCGGAGCTCCATTGGCAAGCAACGCCGCCCGCGCCCGTTGAACCTCTTGGGCCTTCAGGTCTTGACAGCCGAGCAGGGCCGCCTCCCAGTCCTCTCTCGTGGGATTGGGGTTGGGGGGGATAGATGGATTAGACTGGCACGTCCAGACGATGTGGAAGGTGACAGCCACCTCACCACAGAACTTGCACGTGCCATCAAAGGATGAATTGAAATGTTTTAGCACCGCCGGGCAAAGTACAGTATTGGTAAACAGTTTTAAAAGGAGGCGCTCGTCAGCGCGATGCAGTCCCTTACAAGGGTCTGGATAGCGCCGGTTCTCCTCTTTGTAGTAATTGGTAATATCTTTGAATGAAAGGGCCGAATTGTCTGATTGCGAGTAGGCTTCCAAAGACAGGGAGATAGCCCGGGAAGAGAGTGCGTGGGCGGCCTGATCGGCCTGTTCGTTACCCCTGAGTCCTTGGTGACCGGGTTCCCAAACCAGATTTCGCGGACTTGGATTAACGTATCGGCAGCTAGGTGGACGAGTGTTATGGGTGGTGGAGAGGGTGAATTGACAGAGAAGTCTTGAGAGCAGGTGGAGGAGCTGGCAGCTGCGGGCGCTGCGGTGAGCGTGCTGCGGGTGAGGGAGAGAGTGACGTCAGCGAGTGCATGCGAGGGGAGCGTGATGTCAACGGGCAGCTGCGGCGGGGCGTAATTGGCCCCGAGTTGACACCTGCGGCGAGCGGAACGCGTTGCGGCGCGTTCGTACGGACGCACGCACGTACGGCGTTACACACGTGAGTCAAATGGCTGCTTAGCATCTAAACGTTCTTGGCCATTTCTGTGAAGAGTTCGCGGAAGTTGGTCAAAATTCACGCCCGTGAACCGAAGGTGGGTAAATCTGTACAGATCAGAACCCTCCTCCGTACAGGGAGGTTTACAATTTTTTCTTTCTGCATGTGCCATTTGTTATAATACTTGGTTTTAGGTCACACCGGGATAACTGATCTATATATCGGGATAACACATCGGGATATTATCTGCTCTATGTATATTTTGATTTTGAATTATTTACAGTGATGCTTTTGAATTGTGCTGCTCTGGATATTTTCGCTTACCTCACCGCTGTCCTTGTTTTTTTTTTGTTCACGTGCCGGGATATTGGCCTATTCAGGAAGCATTTACTTCTGTTTCCTTTTGCCTGATCTCGGTGGCATGTTACCGTATCACATGCCAGAATAAATAATATTATTCATTTATTCGAATATTAGTCAGTAATATTTCAAGCAAGAAGTTTTACTTGAACATAACATTTATGATGCTATTTCATTGGTTAGACAGAAATTCAGTGCCCTTGTTATGCACCAGAGCATTAGGTGACTTTATATATGGAGAATAAGAAATCTTGATTGACTATATTTTCCGACATATTTTTTTTCAGGGAATTGTTTTCCCCAACAGCTCTGGGGGCCATATTTTCCCTATGTCAGCTGTTGACCATTTAGTACTTCCGTTCGCTTTATAATCACGAGTTCTCGAAGAATCTATGCCTTCTGCGGCTGTTGCTGAGTGTATATCCTGCTATTCTATTATCCGTAGCCGTAACCCCACACCACCTGTCGCTCGTTAATTTTTGTAGGGTGTGCTTACCGAGTACGTTGCCGGGCCCTTCATACGCGCAGCGCTTATGACAAGCTGTGTTGAAAGAATACCCAAACTCCCGCGGTCTTCATGCTCGTCGGACTCACCTAGTCGGCAATTATTCTCATTAATTTCGTCTTCGCAGTCAGGAGCGTTTCGCCACATACATTATGCAAATAAAGCGCCGTGCTAAATAACGTTGGCTCACTTACAGAGGCATAGAGGGAGAGGGAAAGGGGAATCGTATGAAACTCGGAGCAGGCGAGGCGTGACACTTGGCGCTGGTCTGCGCATGCGCATAGCTGTGGTGATGGCCAGCCAAGCGTTTCACCACGAGAATGAAACGCAAGGCGCCTGCGCAGAGATAATGCTCTTGAAAGTGCTAATTACGCTATAACAAGCGCGAATGTTCCCCGAACTTGCCTCTGGCTCGGGGCATAATAGTACGCAGGGTGAGTGGCTGGTTGAAGAGTTACTATACCACGACAATTTTACACAGCTTCTTCCATGTATTGCCCATCATTCACATTATGGCTCAAGATCCATGAGTTCCAGCTCCCATAGACACTTGCTTCACATTTTCTTCTAACGTATCATTGTGAAACTCTGTTGGCAGCATGGCCTCCGACAGTGCACGTCGGCAAGCTTTTCAATCTGCCGGCGCACAGTCCTGAAGACAATGGTACAAACAACCGCGTGCACTGTACTTACGACTCGCTTTCTCCGTGACGCCTTGCAGAAAGTTGCCGCACGTGCGTTCCACGTGGTTTTTCTTATACTGCGTTGTGTAGTCTTGCGCCCCTATGTGTGTATAGCTATGGTTGCGCGTAACCACATGGAGTGCATTAAGAACGCATTTCTCGCGTGATGGTGATAGACGCCTCGCACAACATTGGTTAAATGTCCAAGGTGCACCGTGTGTGACATTTGCTGCTTCGCTGCGTATCGGCCGTACCGAAAAACACTTAGCTTGTGCCAGGCGCGCTCGAACGATGCGCGCGCCGCCGCCTCCTGGCGGTTTGAGCGCGCATGCAGGTCATATCTTTTGTTGGACGTCCGCACGTCAATGTACAACTCTACCCCCCCCCCCTTTCCACCCTGTTACGAATGTCTTAGACGAGTACGAAAAAAAAAAGGCGCAAAGTGATCGGCTGAGACAAGAGACTCAAAAAGGACGCGGGGATCGAGCGTGGTGCGAAGAGGACAGGATGCTCGCGCCCCCTAGCTGCGGGTGAAAAAGGAAAAGAAGGCGAGTCGCGACGCGACGAGTGGATTCGCGGCGCGACGACCGGCTGTGGAATGCGTGGAACGCGGGCCATCCCTTGGAAACGGATGCTGGCGCTACGACGCCGTCTGTAGAAGGGAACTGCAGTCAACGAAAAAGACAGGAAAGAGCAGCGGAGGGCGAGGATCAAAGCGGACGGCGATGCCCGTTGCAGACGCCGTCGCAGCAGCAACACAAGAGGATGCGGAGGAGACAGAAGCTTGGCGTCCTCGCGAAGTTGTAAGGCGTATCGAAAGGAACAGGGGGGAGGCGGTGCCGTATGACGCTCAAAGCGACGAGTATAAAAAAAGGAAAGAGGAAGAGACAGCAAATAGATTCGAGCTTCGTATCGGATGAGGGATACTCGGAGAAAGAAACGCAGCGACGGTTCGGGAGAGAAGTCGCGAATGGCTCCAGCTGCAAAAAGAATCCGGTTTCATTCGAAGAAGAAGAAGAGTGCGCGGAGAGCAGCGTCGCCGCGTATACGCAGCTCTTTGCGGCGCTGTCGAGAACTCGAGACAAGATTTCGCGTCAGGCGCTGGAGCCGCCATAACATCATATTGCGATGCTTCGGCACGCACGTCAGGTCAACACACTTGTCTGTGCATGCGCACACACACAATATATATATATATATATATATATATATATATATATATATATATATATATATATACATACATACTCTGACGAAGGCTGGTCCACCAGCTGAAAACGTTTAGTAAAGACGCTTCCACGAAAGTTTCGTCGTCTCTTTCTTGCCTATATATATATATATGTATATATATATATATATATATATATATATATATATATATATATATATATGTATGTACCGGTCATCGTTAGGGTGTTCGAAGCCATGACAGACTCTTTACATTACTTTACATGTAATAAATAGAAAATTACATTTCTCTTTATTGTATGCGAAGTCTGTGTTTCATAGTGGTCATTTACTAGTTCACAGCTTCTTGCTTAAGTCGTTCGTCATTGCCAAAAAGAAAACTGAAATACGTTTTTAGAAGTCATTCAACGCTGTATGCCTGAGTTTGGACTGATCGTCACGAAATGGTGACTCGTCTTTGTCAGTGAACCGACATAAATAAAATAAAAATTTTTTTGTCGACGTGTTGGTTATGTTATGGGCTTCCAGATTCGCCACCTTCAATAAACGCACAACTGCTTTGTCCATGTTTTGTTGCTGCGTCAGACTATACCACTAGATGAAGAAGCATAATTTTTTTTTCCGATCACTTTTATCAGAGACCGAACAACACAGCTCGTTAATAAAGTGATTTTTGATAAAGTGACCTGCTGTTCAACGGGTTGCGTGAAGTAGGCTGGACACATTGAAGTTACGAGGAATATACACTTTAAGAAAAACAAGAGTATGTGATAGTCCTTTGAGTGATTCGGAAGAGGCATGCGTGGATGACTTTTTTTAAAGAAACCGTTTAACTATATTTTGAGTTCCGCTACTCTCTGAAAAAGAGTTCAATCACTTACACAAAGTTAATGCGTCTTTCTAAAGGCAGTTAGTTATATGCATGACAAGTCAGAAGTCACGAAGAGTCAAAAGGCAGATTTTTTATCAAGTCTATTTCATGCTTCTTTCCTCCTTTGTTGATTTTATTACTGCAATGTTGAATTTCAATTCGGGACAAGGATGAATGCGAACGCTTGCCTGATTTCAAGAACGAGGTAGACTGATCTTAGTAGGTCTGCGGGCAATCAAGCGGAAATTGACAAGTCTTGGCGTGACAACGTTCGTGCGGAATCGATTGTTGTGGCGATCATTGCTTAACATCTTGCCGCACTAGCCCAACTTTCGATTCTGTTGCCGCACTATAGATTGTGCTACGAACCTTGTATTGTATAGACCTTTTCACTCAAGGCGTTCTGGGTGCCGCCATAGTCCTCTCTGGGCTTTTGTTAGCGCGCGTGATCCTTCAAAAAATGCACCACCGAGGCTGTGACGTTGGCTTTTGTACTCTAGTGCAACAGCCCAGAAAGGATGCAATCCTCTCCGTAAAAGAAGTCCATAGAACAACCGTGTCATAGACCGACAGTTTGGGTACTACTGCTAAGAAAACCCATGGCCATCAACTCTAAATAGCGTTATAAATTGTCTTGTAACATTTTTTTTTTCGCTCTGTAGCGCCTTCCGGCCTTAATAGTACTTTAACGAAACAGTGAAAAAAGTAACTAATACAAGTTACTCATGTTCACAGCTTCGTTCTTGTATGTATATGACATTCATAATGCTGTGCAAAAAGTTTTTTTCTAATGCGCTTATTGCCCCCTTATTTTTTGTGCTTTATTTTTGTTTGCTTAGGACGAACTGTTCACACTTCCTGTAAGCGCTTTCATGATTTTCCCAGTGTATTATACCACAATCTGTGCCACTTTAACTTACACGTATTGTACACTTCCTAACTGCTGCGTGCCATGAACTGCATCTTTCTAGTTTTTTGGTAACGATGTATGGTGTCAATTTATACTTACTTATTTCTTGTTTATTTGTTACTTATGTCTCGAGCTTACGTTTTGGCACCTTTCGCCTTTTTACTTGTTGTACATGTCTTTGTTAGTCCCCCTTACTCAATGCCCTAACCAAGGGCCTGTAAGGTACCTGTAAATAAAAAAAAAGTTTTACCAGGTGTTGCTGAAGTGCTGCACAGTCGAAGCTGTCGGTAGAGCATGCTTTCAGTTTGTTGGAGCGTGGTCACATCCAAAGCTCTGAAGTTAACGCCAGTGAAAATTCGTTTTAGAGCGAAATCTCTACTACGCCATGACTGCCAAGGTCATTTATCGCGTCACAATGACCTGGAGCCCCTGGCGCGGAAGTGTGGCAAATGTGACGTCACGCCACCTGATTGGATAGGTGTGCGGTTGCCGCTGCTGCGTCACGTGACCAGGAGGAGGTTTAACGGCCGCTTGGCCGGCACTTAATCACTCAGTCTCACCGTGTATAGCAGGCCGGATGCGTCGTCCGTGCGGGCACTTCAGCGCAAGCGAGAGGTTGAATCCAGTCATCCAGTAGATATGGTTAGACGGCTGGCTACAAAATCTGTCTTGTCTTGTCTGAATTTTCTGCTGTGTTTTTTTTTCGTATAAGCAAGAACCAACATCTCGTAACCCTTGCACCTTTCTTAACCGCTTCACGGACCACAAGACCGTCTTCGTCAGCATTTAAACATCAGACGTGCGCATCCGATTTGCGATAAACCCTACCTTCTGTTACAATATGAGCAGATTCATTGGAGACGCCCTGCCAAGCACGCCTTTCGCTCATAATAACAACGTTCACAAGAGTTAAACCTCGGCCAATATATTGCTCGGCTGTCTACCGCCTCGTGAGTATAGGCTGCGATTTCTTTTGTAAAAGTGTCTCGCGCATTTTGGTGCAGGGCGCAATGAGCTCATCGCCAGGTACATCAAGCTGCGCACGGGGAAGACGCGGACGCGGAAGCAGGTGTCCAGCCACATTCAGGTCCTGGCCAGGAGAAAAGCGCGGGAGATACAGTCCAAGTTAAAGGTGAGTAATAACCGCGGTATATGTGGGTATTGGTCTCCAAGTTTGAGCGAAAGCGCTTTGACACATGGATCTCTGGTAATCTTCTCCTCAAACTCCTGAGCAGAAGCGGCGCCAGCGGCCGGGGGTTGGTAAATTAGGCCTTTCGCGATGCCAAAAACAGAGCGCTTGCTGCTAGAAGATGATAAAGAGTGCTTACCAGCGCAAACGACGGTACAGGAGGGGACAGAAGAGGCGAGACGAGACTCCTGTCCCCTCCTGTACCGTCGTTTTCCCCTCCTGTACCACCGTTTACGCTGGTAAGCACTCTTTATCGTGTTATACAAACACGCCAAATCCTACTGTCTCTTGTGCTAACAGATGCTTCGCAAGAGAGAAAATGCACAAAAATGAAATGAAAATGGCGACGCCACCTTTTAAAGTTTCCGCGGAAATTGCCTTGACGTCGCATATTTTGATGACTCCTGCAATGGCCTATTAAGTTCCCACCCAATAAAAACGAAGTACGTTGTCTTCCCAGGGACACAGTGACTTACCAAGTTTTGGAAAATTTTGTTGAACCAGTATGACCAAAATAAGGAAAAAAAAAAACGCATTCGTATTTGTGACGTCGTGATTGAAAATTTTTGGCGGGAGAATTCAAAAGTGAAACATTTCATATCGATTTTCTCGTCTGCTAATAAATTTACAGTGGTGAAGATGACGATACAAGCACTCTTGAAGTATGATTTGTCATTTTAAACACCTTCTTTGTTTTATCTTAATTTCTTTTTAAATCTTGACGGGGGGGGGGGGGGGGTGCAGTCGACGGTACAGCAACCGATTCGCAATATTCAAAGTACTGCTTAAGCCTTGCGCCTTGTTGAGCCTCTCGAGTGAAGCTCGCGAACGATAACTTCTTAGTTTATAGTTTCTCGGAACGAATGGGAGAGGCGTTTTCTCTTTCTGTAGCACGCCGGGGTTTTTTTTTTTTCTATACAGCTGGCTTAGTACGCGTGGGGCAGTCAATCATCCGTGCTAAACAAGTGTCTGGCGAACCATTCGCTTTCTATAAATATGGTAGGCGCGAAGCTAAGCCTCGGGTGGTAAAAGCCTGCACGCATTCGCTAACCACTCTTCCGCGGCCCGTTTATTTCTTTGTTTCCTATACTCGATAATATGCTAATAAACCTATAGTTCCATATTTTAATGTTGCCATGAACTATATCAAACGGATGCATACTTGCTTACCGCTGTGAGCCTCTAAAACACTAGAAAAACAGAAAAAATGAAGATAAAAGAAAGAAAAAAAAAAAGCTCCCGTTTCACAACTCTCAACGACGCAAAAGCGGCAGCTTTTTTTTTTTTTTAAGCTCTTTCTCAACGCCTGTAGGTTCAAGAAGCCCAAAAAACATGACGCATATTTCACGAAAGTAAAAAAAAAAAGCACTCGTTTTAGGATTTTCTTGGTTAGGCCTAGCTTCTGTACTGTTCTGTGCCCGTTTTTCGTGCGGGTATTTTTTTTTTCTTTGCGCATCGAACTAAAACGTCAACAATGACCCCCCCCCCCCCCCCCCTCCCTTCCATCGTACGGTACCTTGACTTCGGTGCAGTAGCTTGCCGTTTTTTTTTTTTTTTACTCGAGCAACTTTCACACGTTTGCCAGTTGGCTTCGTGCCGTGACAACTTGGGGCGGGTTCTCGCAAGGAACCCGCCGCCTCGTTCGTGCCGATCACTATAGCCCCTGTTTTTCTTTATGCGTTTCGCTTTTTTACGTGTCTTGTTCGCTCGGTGGGTGCCTTTACTACGTATACGACTCGCCCGAGTTTAGTTGACATCATTCATACTGGGTCTCAAGGTTGGAAGCACGTGTCACAGCTTGTCTCCCTTTCATTTCGCCAGTTTTTTTCTCGCCTTTTAGTTTGTGCGTTTTGAAAGAAACCATCTCTGCAATAAGAAGCAGAAAAAAAAAAAACGTAAACGCGAAGGATGCATATCTGTTGGCAGCCCATCGCAGACTTCTTTTTACAACCACTCACAATAACTCACCTTTGGAGAGGAGAAAAACTGGAGAGTGTGGAGAGAAAAAAAAATTCCCAGAAGAAATTCTGGGAAAAAATCAGGTATTTTTACTAGCATAGGAACAATGCCACAGTAGATAGAACCTTGAATTTGTTGGTCGTAAATATACCCTGTCCTACATGCTTATGAGCACTCTACTCTGTTGGCGAGCGTGTTCTTTTCCTACTTTAGGAGCTTTAAGCCTAGCGCCATTTGTTGAAAGCCGTACTTGAATCCGGTTGACATAAATAAACCTTTATAGGCGAAGCGGCAATGACACTTCAACGTTTTAGGGTTTCAGGAGTGCATGCCTGGAAGAGACATTTGTCGGTGGCAATCTGAGCAGAGCAAAAGTTCATGAGAATATGAAATATTGCAGAAATAGAATCGATAGCTTGCGCATGACGTCACGGACACACAGTGTGGTTCCAGCATGTGTCAAGGCAGTATAACCACGTGATGATTAAGCTGGTTCAGTGTGATACCAGTGTCGCTGGAACGTTATTGTGGCTTTCTGCATGAACAACGAAGAAACCAGCGTGTGATGAACCGAAAATGCCAATTTGGCATCACAAAGTTCGCGTCCCATCATGTTGGTGCACCAACGAGGCTGTTTTAGTGGCATCAGTAAAAACCGTATATATTATTCAAGACTGGCTCTCGCTGGAGCTAACGCTAGCTCTAAAAATATTCTTGCCTTCAAGAAAGCAACCCGTGAAGTAGAACGAAGACCACTTGTGAAAACGTCGCTTCTAGCGACAGCCCGTGTTCAAAATACCAGTAGCAGGGCATGTCATCGACGTAGCCAACACCAACGGGAAAATCTTAGCCAGTATTTCCAGTCGCGAATGGGCCAGACCCCCTAAATGTCCATGCCCTGTATGCTGGGTTCTATTGACGTGTCATACCTTCGTGGGCGGCCGTTCTTGCGTTAGGTTGGGATATCTAGAGGTCCATAATGCTGTCGAGTGCTGGTCCCTTATACCAATTGCAGCCGCCGAAACAGGGGATCAAGACGTGCCAGTGATAGTGACGTCACCTCGTGGCAATGATGGTAACTACATTTTTTTTTGTAAAACCGTAACTACCATCGCTTTGACCGTATTTTGTCAACTAGCTCGGAAATATTGGCAGCAACGAGTGATAACATGCAGTGCCGCAGTTTAAGAAAGCATCGCAAGATGGCGCTACTGTTGCTGTCGTCGTCTTCCCCGTTATGGTACTCGTTTCCGGAAACTGAACCTATTTGGCGCACAAAAAAAAAAAAAAAAAAACTCTTCGTTTATAAGCATGCCAATCGGAGATATACTGCGAACATTCTGTATGCAGCTCTTTTACGACAAACTTATAAATTGCTTGAAGTTAGGTGCAGCTGCTGACTCTGAAAAAAAAAAAAAAAAAATGAAGGGGATCCTTACCCTTGCCTTATGTGCTGATAGCGGCGGTGGTACTTCATTGTTCAAGTGCAATGATGCATTCCTTGGGCTAACATTTGTTTCGCCATGCTGGGAAAGTGGCTTTCGAAAGCCGTGTATTAAGAACCGCGTGATTGTGATCTGCTCCGCAAGGGTTCACGACGTTCCTAGCGGCTAACGAGAAAGGGTCTGCTCTTTGAATGAACTCATTCAATTACTCATCGCTCTTTCTAGCGTTTGATTGGCCCTTATAGTAGGTAAACTAACGCTCCGATGCCATAGCCAACTTTGAACATAACTCTGAACTTGTATCAGCACAGTCAATTTCTTGTTTATGATTTTCGAAACACATTTTGCTGGAAATTCATTAAGCTGGAAGTAAATGCTCAGTCGAAACTGCTCGGAAGAAAGAGCTATTCGTTGTGTGTGTCGCAAAAAAAGATAGAAAAAAAAAAGCTTGCATAGTCTCCCGTGCTTTAGCACGCTTTTCGTGGCCCCTATCTTGTGAGCATAGCATACTGTTTCAAAAGGTATATCTTCACCGAGCACTATCTTTTGCTACGGCGGCGTCCTTGTTTTTATTTTGCTGTCTTGCGGGCGTTTCAGGATACGGCGGCGAAGGAGAAAGCGCTTCAGTCTCTGACGTCGCTGTCTTCGGCGCAGATTGTGTCGGCCACGGCCATGCAGAACAAGGCCGGGCTAGCCTCCCTAGTGCCACCCGTGAGCTACACAGGGGCGCCGGTGAGTGCTTGCCTTTATCTTCTTCGGTGGACATTGCGAGAGCGCGTTTTGGAGTGCGAGACAACAGGACCTATGAGGGATTGGAAAAATTTTTCGGTTGTTTCATTTTATGTATTGTACGCTTAGAGCCAATGCATTCCAAAGAGGACCAGTATCAAACATTAGTGCTATACACACAAATATAACAAAATAAACAACAAAAAAGCGTAAGGTGGACTAGTTAGTTACTTTTCGTTAAAGTAGTTGGGATACGTTGGTTATCCTTGATGTCGAAAATGAGAACAGGATGGTTGTTCCAGCCCTCACAAGCCCCAGGAAAAACGTTTTGATGGCAAGCGAAAGTTCTAATGAAACTTAAATGCGTATGGATTCGAACTTGTTGGTACGAATTCATCTCCGAAAAACAGCGCAAAAACGAGGAGACAGAAAGAAAAGCACAGGAAATAGCGTTGAACTACCAACAAATGCGCCTATTTGTGCAAGCACAAATAATTACGCTTCTACATATGTCCTCTGAAAAACAGGAGTGATGTCCCAGATCCCGGTGTCATGTGGAGGCTGGTACATCGGTCAGACTGGCTGGTGGGTAAATGATAGGTTGCGAGAACATGCCAGCAATTGTGGAACGAAGACAGGTAGCAATTTGGCGATTCATTGCGCAAGGTGTGGGTGCAACCCATTTTTCCAGCAGACGTGCATTGTTCGCAGCTATCAAAATTTTCGAGCTCGAGAAATCTGCAAGGCCTACGAAATGCATAAAGTAGGGTCAGCATGTGTCATTACAGCCTCAATACCATTAACAGAGACGAAAATTGGTTATCTGCATCATTAAATAGAAGAGCCATATAGGGTAGGGTGCATGTACCTTTTCAGTCTCCCTCCCCTTTTTGGGGGTGTCCCGCCGCGGTGGTCTAGTGGCTAAGGTACTCGGCTGCTGACCCTCGGGGGTTCGAATCGCGGTTGCGGCGGCTGCATTTCTGATGGAGACGGAGATGTTGTAGGCCTGTGTGCTCAGATTTGGGTGCACGTTAAAGAACCCCAGGTGGTCGAAATTTCCGGAGCCCTCCACTACGGCGTCTCTCATAATCATATGGTGGTTTTGGGACGTTAAACCCCACATATCAATCAATCAATGAATCCCCTTTTTGGCATGCGTAGAAGCGTATTTATTTGTTCTTGCACAAATAAACGCATTTGTAGGTAGTACAGCGACCTTTCCTGTGTGTTTCTTTCTGTCTCCTCGTTCTCTCGCTGTTTCGTAAACATTCTACAGAAAGGGGCGGCAACTTTACGCCGGTGCTCAATGTGTCACGATATATATTGGGAGAAAAATTATGCTTAATCGCACAATGAACGCTAAAAAAAACAAAATGATTACTCGCATCTTTAGGGCACCCCGTCACTGTACCGAGGTCACCACTTGCAAGAATAATACAAAAGGGGTGCCACTGCCTTGATGTTTGAGCAACAATTCTACATGATGTAATAGAATACGCGGCGTCTACTAGAATCCTATCCGACCGCTGACGGGTAAAAATGAGTAATATTTTATTTTAACCCAGCCAGAGACTGCACTTGTAGTTGCAGCCAATTTTACTTATGTTGACTGACCGTAAAAACAAAATGTTTTGCAACATAAAAAATCCCACTAAAATTCAGGTGCTGCGATTTTGGTGCCAACTTAAAAACTAGAAGTATCACTTTAATTTTAGCTCGTAGTAATAGCGTCTGATGCGTCTGAAGGCGGAGCAATGAACGCGATAGCAATGAATTGGAAGGTAACACGCAGAATAGCAATCATACATTTTTTTTTGGTCATCGTAACCGTCCATTGCACTCACTGTTTGCTTGTGCATAGTAAGCTTCACTCAGCATCAAAGATTCACCAGAAAGGATGCAGTTTTGTGGATTTCATCAGGGCATGAGCCATATTCTCCAAACTAATTTGTCATGTGCTTTGCAAGCAATCGCTAACTCCTATTGCTTATAATTTATACTTACAGCTGTGTTTGTGTACTTACACATTTTTGTCAATATTGTCGGTACAACAGTACTTCGTGTGGCACATGAATTGGACATGAACAACTGCCATTCATTTTTCAGTTTTGGCAGCCAACCATTGGTCAGCCTGGAACCTCTGAAGAGTAAGCATTTTTATTGTTTCCCTATGATTACTATTGAATAATGAAGGCGACAGTGTGTGAAGTTCATGCATAAAATGAGCACATCAGGAGTCACTTGAACAGCTTTGATAGCATGTGTGGCCAACTTGAACCTCTTAATAGCCTGAATAGAAAACAAAACATGTAAACATGTACGAGTTGACATGTCACATTTTAGGATTTCATTTTTCAGGAGAGTATTATGCATTGTAAAGGCCCATACTTTTTTTTTTGCTGAACTCGTGCAGTGGTGTGCCAAAGAGCTCCAGTATTCACTTGTGAAGCTATGTTTTTCCTTTCAAGGTGGAGTTGTGGAACACTAGGTAATGAGACATGTGGAATAAATGTCTAATTAGCAAAGACAAAATTTCATGAAAGTTTTTGGAAGTTTATGAATAATCTGGAGTTACACCAGTAGAAATTGCATGCCTGAAAACCTAGACAAAGCACCTCGTTTTATTGGTGTGTTTTCACATTGTTCCATAGACTATAGGTATATGCATGGTCACAACAGTTGCTGTTAAATGTTCCTAACTGCAAAAAATTGGCTCTGAAATTTGGCTATCTACAAGGCCAATTTGCAGTGATGTGCTAATTAGTTGACGTTACTCTTCTGGCTAAATCTAAACACTGTCAGGTTTCAAATCCAATGTTCTAGGCTTCTGCTGAAATGAATGAATGCAAAAGTCATGATAGTGCTGAATTCACTTGGCCCCATGGATCACAATTTTTCCTGATAACAGTGTGAACTGACACTCTGAGTAGTCGGAATCTATCGATGTTCGATGATTGGCTTATGAGTTTGTTTGAACTACAGTACACTTTCGGTAAATGGAAATCTATTAAACGCAACTGCTGCTTAAATGAAACAGCTGCGTCTGACATGATTGATTTTGTCTCTTCATACTGCGCCTCTCTTCATTTCTCAGTAAACAGGACTTCTGCGAAATGTAACATGCTTTCTTGGTTCACCCCAGTTCTCATTAAATGGGAGCCTTCTGTATACGTGGGCACAAAGAAAAGTGATCATGGTGCGTGTTTACACTTTTATCCCTCACATGTAAACTTTGCCGTCGCAGCGTCAAGCCGTTCGCGTCGCAGCCCTATGCTCTGCAGAGCCCCAAGGCTCCCCCCGGCAGCGCCGGTGCGGGCGTTGACCTGCTGCCTCCCCCGCATGGCGGCATGACGCCCTCATGGGAGGGCCGCTCCATCGCCACCCACAAGCTTCGCCTCGTCGAGTTCTCCGCCTTCATGGAACTGCAGCAGGACACTGATACGGTAGCTTACATGCCTCTACAGAGTCTCTTTTTTTTCTCGGGTGGGAATATTGTGTGCGCTTTTGGCCACCGGTTTCAGCCAAATACACCTCCGGCAGCAAATTTATCGTATTTGCTTGCTTAATGAACGAACTTTTTTTGATGAACAGAATCAAAATTAGAGGTGAATTTTTTGTGCAGTAAACTTCACGAACATTTTTAGAAAAAGAAAATGTGAAGTGCGGTAATGAAAAAAAGTTAATTTTACTGCGATGGCGACGCAAGAAATGTGATAGCAAGAAATCGGAATGTAATTTGAAGGAAAGCTGGCTAAACTGCTTGAGAATCTGTTTTGGCATAACTGCAAAATGCTGGCAGAAGGGAATACGGCAGCTTAAGCAAGGGAAACGGTTTTCAGGCGATCTGTAGATTCAACGAGAAGTCTGTAGTGCTCTCACAGCACGTATGAAGGTACGAGTCGTCTACTGATCTAGAGACACGGCACCCGTGGTCTCTGTAGATTATCCCCTGCAATTCAAAGTACACGTTGCCTTTTGGAGGCAGGAAGTCCTCTTTCGAGTCTAATCTCCATGTGCCTTTCGTGTGAACATGGGCAAGATGTTTTGTATTTACTTGAGAAGCCACTGAAGGTAGCTCTGGTATACGGGGTGATGTTATCGCATGCACGCTTTGAGTGAGGAAGATGGGGGGCATTTGATCACTGCTTCAGCTGCTTTGTGGACAATGCTAGTGCACTTTTACTCGCACTTTGATTGTCTGACTTTTGGAGTGTTCTTATGGATTTGGGCTTTATGCAGAACATCATAACAGCGGCGAGAAGCTGATAAGAATATTTATATAATCACAATTGCAATAAAAAATTCAGAGCCATTACAATTTGGAAAGGTGGACGACAAGGGAGGCTTTCAAATGGTGGGGCACGTAGGTATCTGCGTGTCTCACAGTTATGTGCAAGAAATGCTGCACCTTCATTTATACAAATACTTATAACAGCTATGACCGAACGGATTCACACAATGTGAGATTCAATACTGGCTGGTCACCAGACTCAAACTCTAAAGTGGGTTGCAGTCCTAATGTGTTCCATGATACTCCATAGGAACACATGGGAAATTTTATAATGCATCTAGAGTTTGCCACAGGCTCTGCTGAACTGATAGTGTTGTTGCTTACTTAATGCACTTGAAGGCCTCAAAATTATTCTAAAAGAAGTTAAATAATAAGAAACATTTTATTAAACAAATGAATAAACATAAGTGCAATGTAATTGGGGCTCGGGCTGCAGCTGTATTAGAGATTTAAAGGAAGCCCCAGCATATTGTTGAGTACTAGTGAATTATTTTTGTAGACTTAGGTTTTAGAAATATTACCTATTATCAAAAAAAGTAAGTTGCTAAACTAAATTTGGATACTCGTGTCTTCAATTGACTTTTTATTGTTGATATGCAATGTGTGCCCCTCTTGTCTTCACATTTGCAACTTTACACTCTTTTCATTGCAGTGTAACAAACACCTGTTTGTGCATATTGGTGGCCCACCTACCTACGCAGATCCACTTCTGGAGGTAAGCCATGTTAATTAGGCTGTTTGCTATTTTGTTGTATACAGTCGGGCAAGTACGGCAAGAAATGAGTGAGTGCAGAGTGTGTGCAATATTTCTTGATCTTGGACAGCAGTGGAAAAGTCCAGGTTTTCAGATTACATTTTGTTGTTGAGCACACCACTTTTCAGCAGTCTGCATAGACCGGCACTCCAGCTGTAATGTTAGTAAATCCAAAGTTATTAATAGATTTGTTTTCTATAAATATTGACTACACTGAAGATTCTGTTGTTTCTATCACACAGACACAACTGAATAGACAAGACAGGGGGCTGGCTGCAGCAAAACAATGTTGTGATGATGTCTTTTAGTCTGGCCTGAAACTTTTCTGATATATATCACAATGATGAAGAGTGAGGGAAACAAAAGAAGGCAGAAAGAAGAGCCAGCCCTACCAGGGGCATTGAGCCTGCATTATTTTCATATATATAATACTACGAAGCTACCATTCAGACCTTTCAAGAAATACAACTTGGCTCACCGTTCGACCGTGAATAAACGCACCCCAATAAAATGTTTAGGAGCCTGTGTCTTCGGACGATGTGCTTAGGACTTGGTGAAAGCTTAAGAACAGCAAGGAGATATCAAAAGGGTCTGGGTTTTTGTCTGTCTCCTTTAGTATTCTTGTGCTGTTACTAATAACATATATTATGCAAGCCCTATCATAGTAGTCATATAAAAAGACCAATCAGTTTATGGTATACCATATTTACTCGTATAATCTTCGCACTTTTTTTGCCGGAAAACCGATGAAAAGTTGGGGGGTGCGAGAATTACCCGGGGAAAACTCTACGAAAACGTACAGAGCGAAATAGAAAACGAAGTGGCCGCAAATCGGGATTTTCACACCAACAACTAACAGCAAGCTTTAAGAAGTACTCATTAAAACTTACCTCAACAATAAAAGCAGAGATTCAACACAAGATAAGAATAAATTGAGTCGCAAAAAGTGGAAGCAAATAGACGAGATTTAGAATATCATACGCAAAGCTTGCGGACGTTGCGGGCGTAGCGGTAGCATTCGTCGCTCAACAGGAGCCCTCAAAAGGTAAGCTTGGGACATCAGTATTGGGCTGATGGCTATTTAACAGAATTGTCCGCAGTTTCCTTTTTAAAAAATAAAGTTTACCATCAATCCCAAGGGCCTACCGGCGGCCCTGTTGCCGTTCTTTAGTGCATTATTTATCACTTGCAACTTGAAAGCAGCCGTACAGCTTCAGTATCACCTCATAACTTGACAAGGTTACCGACGCAACATACAAAACACGCCGCAACGCGCACTGGCCACTTCGGCTTCGCTTGAGTTGAATTGAATCTCTGTGCAATAGTACACTTGATGCTTAAGAGATGGCGCCAGATGACGTGCGCTATCATCATCAGTGGTTGGAAAGAGCAGAAGACATTATTGTAGCAGTTTTCGGGGGTGCGATAATTACTCGAGGAAAAAAAGAAATCGTATTTTTGTTGGGTGATGTGGGGGGTGCGAGATTTGTGCGGGTGCGAGGATTACGCGAGTAAATACGGTATGTAGTGAGGGTGTAGAATGAATTGCAGCTTAATATTGTTTGCATAATATTAGTAGTGCATTTTTTCTTGACTGAGCAGAAATGATTTGTTATCAACAGGAAATGCTGTAGTGTTCCCTCGAAAGCATCATACTTATTTTTATTAAATACTATTCTTTGTGGTGTGATTATGTGTGCTTCTTACAACACTTTTAAATTCTATTTAGCCGTGGTTAGCATTATGACAGCATTTAAAGATCTGCAAAGGATTCCCTTTTTTTTCATTTTTATTTTTCTGTTTCAGTAATACTAGTTGCTTTTTTTGTGCTTTTTCTCAAAGGCGGTAGACATCCGGCAAATTTATGACAAGTTTCCCGAAAAGAAGGGGGGCCTTAAGGAACTGTATGACAAGGGTCCCCAAGATGCCTTCTTTTTGGTCAAGTTCTGGGCCGATCTCAACACAAGCATTCAGGACGAAGCTGGCGTCTTTTATGGCGTCACTAGTCAGTAAGTGCCATGCTTCACTGTACATTGAACACCACCTTTACACGTAACCATTTACTTAGTCACTTAAATGATGTGAATGTAGCTAAAATTGTCATTCTTTTAGTAAAATGTTGCTACATATCGATTTCCAACAACAGTGCAACAAACAGTTGAAAAAACAAATGAAGTATTCATTTATACTAGGCGAGTATTGGCTTTTAGCAGCTCTATGAAATTCATAGAGCCTCACCAGGCAATGTATCATCGGAAATCTCAATGCTCTAGTAGAAGTATCGCCAAACAAAAAAATGGTGGAATGTAATATATATTGTGCTGTTCTGGATAAACAACTAAATCTTTTATGTAAATTGCAATGAATTGAAATATGAATCACAATTGAGACGGAATAGAACAAAGAAGTGAGTGCTCTTCTTATGCATCTTATTCGTGTTCACCTTCTTTATAACCATAAAGAATTCTATGTGCAACATGCTTGCACTTCTGTATTATATCTCATGTTGGATGCAGTACTCTTCAAGAAAGCGGTAAACTTACTTTCAAATTTTGTAGGTATTTTCGTCAAGTGTGCCACATAATACACCTTAACTGCCTTGCATATTTAGTACTGTGTGTTTACATTTCCATGGAACAGTATTGCTAATAACGTTCACACAATTTCTTCCCCAGATATGAAAGTAATGACAACATGACAATAACTTGCTCCACAAAAGTCTGCTCTTTTGGGAAGCAGGTTGTTGAGAAAGTGGAGGTACGTACATCTATCACAACTTCTTGCTTTTTGATTTTAACTGCTAGGCTTGAGATTTGTGTCTGTGTTAGATAGAAAATTGTCGTCAATATGAAATAGCACGTACTCTCTTTATTCTCGTCTTCCTCCTGGGTTTTTTGCCAGTTTGTCCTGCACGGGAGGCAGTAACTTTGGTGTGTGAGAGAATGATTACAGAAAGAGACATGAAAGATAAAGAAAAAGGAAATTCTTAGGCGGAAACCTTTCTTGGCAAGGTGAGGTTTGAGCGAACAGGGATCCGATCCTAAGGAGAGTGTCGTAAGCACTCGTTTAGCCAGCCACACTGGCATTGCATAGTGTAGCCTTCTCTAATTTACTATACCAAGGGGGTAGCAAAAGAAAGTGAGACTGATGAAGGAAGAGAAGGGTGGGGTGGGAGCTTGAATACATAGGAGAGAAACACTGAGAGAAAAAAAGATAGCTGAGGGATAGCTGAGGTCTCTCTCTGTAGAGAGACAGAAAATAAAAGTTCGTAGCAATAATACAGAAACAAAGGGAAGAAGGAAAGACTAATGTGGAAGGCAAAATAAAAGAAGCAAATTGATTGAAAGAAATGGATAAAAAGGTTAGTAAAAAGCAAACGTAACTATGTATAGTTATAGTAAAGCTAATGGTGGGAACGAAAAGGTGGAGGTAAAAGCCAAGCCAGGACCATCCAGGAGCCCACGAGTCCTGCTGTGGCTTAGTGTAAATCTTTCCTCAAGAGACCTGTACGTGTAAACGATTATAGTACAAAATGATTAGGTTATTTATCTCTGAATGAACACTTTCAGCATTCTGTTAAATGACAATGCAGGCCCAGAAGTCTGGGCACTTACATTATCTCTTGAAAGGCCAGTAAACATTCAAAAATTTTTATGAGCATATGTATGCACCTTTCTCATGGCAGCATACATATGCATTCTCATGACAGCATATTATGCTGCCATGAGAATTTTGCGAATAGGTGCTGTAATTAGAAAGTTACAGAGATTAGAACATTCGTTTCAACCAGTTTCAAGTTATCGCACGGCTGCTCGCCACTCTTCTCTGCGAAAAAGTAGCCCTTGGTCGTGAATCTGCGCTTTTCAGCAGCGTGATAAGATGTCCCTGATACGTTACCAGTGCGCGTCACCCGATATGTTACCAGCGCGCAAACAGAGGTCAGGTGGGGCTTCCTCACGACCCCGTGTCATAGCAATGCTGGCAGGGAAGATGGGGCGAGGAGCAGGTTTGCCCTCGCAGTAAAATAGTGAGATGGCTCTTCACTCTGAGGCTTTCGTTCTGGCAATAACGGTTCTCCTGAAGTCTCAGGCTTCACAAAACAGCAGAGGGCAGCACAGAAAAATGAAGATGTGGACTGCACGGTAGGAACTGCATGGCCACAGGACCAAGGCACTGTTTTCTAGGACAAAACCAATTAACAAGGTCATTGGTGCATAACGTTGCCCATGCGCAAGCTTTAGTCAGACTGTGCGTGGCTTGGTCAGGCAAGAGAAACAGGTGTGGGGTTGTTTTTTTTTGTAAATAAAGGTATGCATGCAGCGCTATAATATTCGGCAAAATTGATCGCCGTGGTCTACTGTGCGAACTGGCCAGCTTCTGTGTGGGTGTAATAAAAAAGTCTGAGCGTGTTTACTAGCTCTTTAATAGACTGCTGAATAATTATAGACTGATCAATCATTAAAATAATAGTTAGTACAGACAGCTTTGTTGAGCGACTATATTTTGTTTTTACTTACACAGCCCCTTACAAGGCTTACCATGTAGTACGGAATATAGGTTGTAATTTTTTCCAACAAATGTCTTTAAACAGTCATCCCTCAACCTGTACACTGGCCCTTGGCATAAACCAAGTGATCGTCTGGCAACGGGGAGTGTCGCATGCTTTTTGGGCATCAGCATCGACATCCCCTTTATGTACGAACACCGCCAACACCCGACCCGTTGTCTGCCGACGCCATTTTTCTTCTCTTTCTCATTCAGTGTTCGTAGCGAGTGGCGACCTTACTCTGCGACCAGCTGTGAATACCGGGATGCGGTGCCAGTTCACCGCCGCATTTAAAAGAGACGTTATTGAATTCACGGAAGCGAATGGCAATATGGCGGCACAGCGACAGTTTGGAGTGTCCGAGAAAAGCGTCGGGTACTGGCGCAACCAAAAGTCCAAACTGTCCTTGTGTAACGCGAGAAAGACATCGTTTCCCGGTTGCCGAGCTGTGCACCCAGAACTCGAGTACCGTGCCAGATTTCTGCTAGTGAATGTGGAGCTGATTGGCTCCAAAGCCATCGAGCTCGCCCGTGAAGCTGGTTTGTCAAAAATTTCAAGGGATTCGTTTATTGGGTCCGTCCCTTCATGGGACGCAAAGGATTTGCCCTTCGACGGTGCACGTCAATATGCCAGAAGCTACCAGAGATGTACGAAGATAAATTGATAGTTTCAACTCTAAATGAACAGCCTCCGGGGGCAGCATGGCTACATGCTAGGCCAGATTGGCAACGCTGGTGAAACGCCGGTGTGATTTGACATGCCATCATCTATGACTGTTTGTGAACGCGGGGAAAAAGAGGTGAAGCTTTTGTTGACCAAAAGCGAGCATTCCCGCTTCACCGTTATGCATTACTGCACGGCCGACGGCAGAAAGTTGCCCCCCTTCATCATCTTCAAGGGGAAGACGATGCCGAAGGAGGCCTTCCCGCGGGATATCGTTGTCTGTGTCAACGAGAAGGGGTATAGAGTCAAACCCCAGTACAACAAAAATGTTGTGAAAGCGTATATTTTGTTGTAGTGAAATCGAAAAAATATAGCTTATCTGAGCTAGCAAAACAAAGGAACGTTTATTCTCAAAATTCAAAAAATGTCCGCTGCTTCCTATTCTTTACCAGCAGCATCGCGATGTCATTCTCACCCATGCAGAGCGAGGCCATGGTGAAAAGCATGCTGAAACACGCCTAAAACCACATTCGTGAACGAACCAAACAGCTGCATGAACACGTTAACACCAGCAGCTGTCCGCCATCAAAGGTATCAAACAACGCCGAGATGAAGGCAGGGTATCGTGCAGCGGCGACTTTTGCATTATCCTATGCCGTTCTTATCCATTCCTCACGGCTAGATGAATTTGTTGATAATGTGGACGAACAGCCGCTCTGATTAGTTACTGCACTGGCCAAGCTCGAACATAATGATAAAAATCAAAATCTGAAAAGGCATTGTTCCGCGATTGCATCCAGCAGCTGCGTGAAGAAAACCATGAACTGGGCGACTGAGCTGCAGCTTCGCATCGTCTGCAGCTCAAAATAAGCCAGTGGCAATAGCAAGGCAGTCTCATTACCACCGCTATCGTGCAATGGCGGCGCCCATGCTTGTTGAACAGTGGCGGTTTCTGGTGGTGCAAACGCACAGTTCAGGTTTCGTTGACAAAATTTCAGGCTCTAAAAATGCATCAAAATATTAAAGACTGGCTGCACTGTATAACAATAAGCATCTGAGCCTGGAATCGCATAGTAAAATTTCGTTGAAGCGGGAAGATCAAAGAAAAAGTTTTCGTTGTGGCAACAATATTTATGCATTGACTCCTATGGACTGCTGACGGGGAATCGTGAATTTTTCGTTCAAGCGGAAATTTTGTTGAATCGATGTTCGTTGTAGCGGATTTTGACTGTATAGACAAGGCTCCAATGCGCGAGTGAATCCGCACAGTGTGGAACCGGCGGCCCAGAGCCCTCCTGGAGCACCGGTACATGCTTGTGTTGGGTGCGTTTCGTGGGCATTTGACGGCATCAGGGAACGAGAGCCTTTGTGACGGAAAGACGGATTTTGTAATCCGGGAAAGGTGACATCAACACTGCAACTCTGGACATCATCCTTAATAAACCTTTCAAAGACAGTGTGGGTGTATTGTACACTGAATGGATCGCTGTCGACAACCCGGGGACCCCAACAGGCCGGCTGCGCAGGCCACCTCACGCGACAGTTTGTGGTTGGGTCTCTGAGGCATATGGAGGTCTATGCCCAAAGAGATGGTGGTGCATGCATTTAAGGGCTGCATCAACAACGCTCTCGACGGCACTGAGGATGACATGCTATGGGAGGTGGCTAGTGGAAAGCGGTCGTCGTCGGAGGAGAGCTCCAACAGTTTGGAGGACTGAATAAAGTGAATTCGTGAACAACTCCCCATTTTTCTCTTTTTTTGCCAGTCAAGGTGGGGGGGGGGGGGGGGGTGGACCTATATTCTGCCTCGACCTATATTTCGCATCATGGTACTTTATGAAGTAGGCTTGACTAATGAAGCCAGGATTGGGAGAACAAAATACTTAAGCTTTATGGCGAGACGTTGTTTTTATTTTTTTCATGCTGCTTTTATTTGTAATATTTGCCTGATGAACTGATTACAATAGCTGTGAACTGATGCTAGATTTCAGTGCACACTGGCAATAAATTTTCAAGCTGACTGTAATCAGGGGAAGCATTAAAAGGAAGACAGTTTTGAGACAGCTATGGCTTTACACAGCACTACTATTGCCAGAATCAGTGATTATGATTTAGATACTTCATATAATTAAGTAAGTATGAGCAATGCTAGAAGTTATATTGAGGGCTTGTGATTGCATGTTTTCAAGTCTTTTAATTAAAGGTAAAACCCTAGCCAAACAAACATAACGACTGTGCTATTAGTCTGTGCACTCAACTGCTAGCTTGTACATAAACAATCTACATTAAATGGTGGTGGTCAGTTGTGGTCATGCAAGTACATTTAGGCATGTAAAATTTCATTTTTGTTCCTTCAATGAGATGTTTAGGAAGGGTCATTTAGGTTTAGGAGTTTGAAAAAAAATTTGGCTTTCATAATGCCTGCACACATTTTTTAAATGAGCTGTTTAAAACTTTTTTTTTTGTTTTTTTGCAGACGGAGTATGCAAGGTTTGAGAATGGCCGTTTCGTGTATAGAATTCATCGATCACCAATGTGCGAATACATGATCAACTTCATTCACAAGTTGAAGCATTTGCCTGAGAAGTACATGATGAACAGTGTGCTCGAGAACTTCACAATACTACAGGTAAGAAACAGATTACCTTGCAGGACTGAGAACCTCCGCTTGATTAAAATCTCTCCGTACGTTTTCAGGAGTGGTAACTTGCTATTCATAAGAAGCAGACCAGACAGTCACTATTGTGTGCAGACATACAAAAATGCCTTGACAAATAGGTAACCATGAGCACTCGGCATTCTTCGAAGACTGTCACATTATGAGATATTATACATACAATGTATGAGCCCATGTGAAGGGTTTGTGAAAAGTTCTCAAGCCACCAAGTGCGGCTGGAGGACTGTTTACAGGGAGGTGAATCTACAGGGGGGAGAGTGACACTTGTGGCATCAAGCTCATGCAGGCTTTTTTTCATTGCCGTGTCATGACTTATCATGATGGGCATGATTATTGAATAAGTAGTGTGCATTATGCAATGTTTTCTGCCTATATAGAATGTAATCTCGCACAAATGTGCAGGAAACGAGGGTGCTAATCGAGGTTTGTAGCTTATTAGTACTCCACAGAAAATATTCGAAATTACAATGGCAGGCAGAAGCTCCTCCTCTCTCTCGAGATGTCCATGCAGGCTACGATTCCCAAGTATTATTGCAGTGTGACCTGGGAAATTTTGAAAAACCTTGTATTATAAAAGAAAAAAACAATGCTTTTGCATCTTCTGCTAGTAAATTACTGGGGCTTTGGGGGGCACAGGTCTATTGACACAGCTGATGCAAGATGCCGCATGTCAGCGTCGCTTTTGAAGACAATGACACTGTATCCCAGAACAACCCGGAGCACACTAGCAGCCGACTTGATGTACATCTGTGCACGTGCATGCAAAGGCATACGCACATCAGCCGCGCCATGATCTCAAAAGACCTGTGTTTTAGGAAGCCATACCGTGTTGCGATTTGAAACTTGAGAGAAGGCGCTATCGAATAGTCACCGTTTGAGACTAAAATTACCAAAAAGTTTGACAGGCAGAGGTCTCGAATGCTATCCCAGCAAAAAAAGATAAAACCATGCTGTTGGAGTACGTTAAAAACTGAGACATCTAACAGTAAGCTACAGTTGCATTACATGCAATCTGTGTGTGGCATTTCTATCGATTTAATGTGTCCAAATTTCCACGAACGATATCTTTGTGCTTTTGGCAATAAGTGCTGGTGGAAGCAACGACCTCACAAAACAGCGGTGTCTAATAGCAAATTTGTTGCAGTTTGCTGAACTAATTCATAGTTGTTTCCTGTTGTTTGCTGCTTGAGTTAAGGAACCTGACACACCATCAGTGTAGCCAGAAATTTATGCAGGAAGGTGGAGTCAGTCATATTTTATGCATGCTTGTGCTCACGCGTGCATTTGTATGTGTGCTTGGTTATATTCCAATGCTCTTTATCATGTTACGAACCATGCACTTATTGTACACTTCTTCGTCTTGGATTGTGCCGATGTGACTTACAACACATCAGCTTAATTGACGGCCGACGATTGTTTCTGCCGCTGTCATTGCACAGCGGGAATCGCATGTACACTGTTTTTTAATTGCTGGGCATCAGTGTTCCCAATTCAGACATTTTTAATTTTTCAGTCTTGCAGCAGCCTTATGGACCGTCACAATCATGTGAAAGAATACACATGCAAAAGTGAAAAATTTCAACAAAGATCTTTTTCAACCCTGACCCAGTTCCCCACACTGATATCAGCAGCAACCAAATATGTTTATACAAGCACTTTGCAATATCTGCATACAAGTTGCAAATGATAGATAAAAAGAAGTAAATTAAATGGAAACTCAAGCTGAGAAACCATAATATCTCTTGGAAGAGCATCTTTTACCAACAGCTCTCGTTCTTCAATGTATCGATTACAATATAAATTACGATAACTTTAATATATTACAAGCTGCAAGCGATATATACGCGATTTTCACTTCATCCACAATTCGTGTTACAGGTGGTGACCAATCGAGACTCCCAAGAGACGCTTCTGTGCATCGCGTACGTGTTTGAGGTCTCCACCAGTGTTCATGGAGCCCAGCATCACATCTATCGTCTCGTCAAAGACTGAGTGCCTCGATGCACCTCCACGACAGTTTTTCAGTGCCTCACACCCACCACAGCATCCGGCACAGACACCACAAAAGAGATAAAGGAGGTGCCTGTGTGGTTGGGACATGAAGAAAAAAGAAGAACGGATGAATAAGAGTGCATCATCTGTAAATAGCAGCGCCACCGCGATGATTTGACCTCGGTTTGGCCTTCCGCAACAATTCGTGTTGGTGCTTTCTTATGCCTTCCTTTTATCGCTGCACGAGTGTCGGGCCTTAAGAACCTTTTTGTTGTTTTTCTTCTCCATCTTTCGACCACTCTTTTTTTGCTTGCCACTTCTGCGACATGGGTGCGAGTGCTGACCGGTTGTATTTTTTTATGGTTTCGTGCTCATTTGAAAAATTTTGTGTAGCATTGTGACGCATTGTGACTTTCTTGGTGACTGCTCTCTCAGTGGATTTTTTTTTCATGCTCCCTCTTGGTGATGTGGCAAAAAATTCTGCATGTCATCTCTTTTAAACGATACAATGCCAAATTTGGGCATCATTGCAAACGGAAAGAGGAAAGAAATTGGGTGTCTTTCATGCATACAGTGATTGAACAGCCAACCACTTTTGTAACGAATACACAAGCTCCGTAAACTTAAGGAAAAAGTTTCCCTTTGAAGCGCTAAATTTAGTATAATTACAAGTTTCAATCAATTCGAGAGTTTTTAGTGCAGTACACGGAAATGGCAAGCTGATTTTGCCCACTTTCATTCATTTCATTCTCATGAAGTACTCTGCTTCCGTTCAAAACAGCTAGTGCTGCAACTTGTGCTTTCTATGGCCTAAGTATCTGTTGGCTTCATCAAGTTTTGTCTAATAAAGCATTGAGCGTCTTGGTGCTTGCTTTGTTTGCACATTTTCCATAGCATTCTTGTTGGTTAAAAAGTTTAAAAGCTCGAGCATTAGTGCGAAGACTGTCGGGAACTTTATGGGTCATCCGACAGAGTCCAAGGTGTGCAGTTAATTAACAATTTGCTCAGTGTTCCCAGATAGTTATTGAATGGGTGATAAAGCACTGGCACCTTGAAGAAGTACAAAATTTTCGCAGATGTGCATGAGTGTAGCAGCCTAGGCAACGTGGTTCCATAGTTTGCAGAGAGATGCTGGGTTGCAAGCGATTCTCTTCTTCTGCATTATCATCTCCTAAAGGTGGTCAAACGGCTGTTCCACTGCTGTAAGAGCAATGAAAGTGAATAAATTGTAGCTGACGACAAATGAAATGATTGCTATGCTAATGTTTTGCTTGGTGTACATTGCTGCACGAGTCGTACAGATGAGTGAGTTGGAAATTATCCTGAAGCTGCACTTTACACAATGACAAAAAAAGTAAGCCGGTTGAACCTTTGTGGTGGCAACTTTATTTTCCTATCAAAATTTTATTGTCAATAATGTAATGGATATAGATGACAAGCAATAATATATCTATCATCTTTAGCGGAGGATTTTTTTAGAACAGCAGTCGTATGGTAACGTTGCAGTTGCACCGACTACTGCAGCAATCTTTTTCGTCCTGTATGTCCTGTCTTTTTAAAGTGTATCATCACTTCATAATGATGCAACAATTTTATTTATACTTTTTTGTGTGAAAATTGGTTTTAAACATTAGCATAATAGATGCTGAAATGTGGAAAAGAGGTTTGTGTGCGTGGTTCAACTTGCACTGCATATGCGTGTTGCAGTGGCACCTTTTTATTACTACTTTTATTTGTAGTGGCAATACGTCCTTGCAGACTTTGCACTTAGGGTTCTTTTCATGGCCTGGCTCTACTCTAGAGAGTATTCAGTTTCACTACGAGTGCATTTTATTGTTTTTTGAAGCAAAGTGTTTATACTTGTGCTCAGTGTTTACACATTTTGTTCTTTTATCCCTAAAAGTGGTGCAGCATTATTTGATGCAGCAGGGTCTTTCATTGCCATTTTATTCTATGCAAATTATTCGTGGCAAGATTGTGCGTGGTAAAACCATGAAAAAAAAAAACTATGTTGCGGCATGATCATTAAGGTGAAGGATTGCATGTCTCATGAGGATTAAAAGTTGGTGCCCGGCGTTCACAACATGAACTGTTCTAAGATAACCTCACATGATGCCATCCATGTCAGAGGTCAGTTGTGACGTCATTAATCTTGTGAATAATGACACCTTGTGAAGATGTCGAATGTGGAAGGATTTCGAGGTGATGCAGCACCACACGAGGTGCATAAAAGCTTTAGGTTAGATGAAGTAGTTGATGAGAAATATTTAGTCAGTATAAATTTCTCAAACATAATTTATGCCACCATAGCTGAAAATGGCCATTTTAAGTAGTTATCTATATCACCCGACTATTACTAAAGCTGAGAACAATTGTCGGCTTTCTCTATTCCAATGACAATCCATCATGTGAAAGGTTCTAAGTGTTCATTTAGTTTGAATTAAGCAAGTTCTGTACTTAAAGAGGTACTGACACAAAATTTTGTGGCCGAGATAGCGTGCGAGGTCAATGCCTGACTATTCGTATATCATGTGCAAAATATCAACAGTGAATGTAGCTTGAAAGCTATTTTAAAAAATTTTTGTGAGCCCTCGACTCTATCGTGCCATTTGTCAACAACTTCAAAGAGCACCTTCTGGAAACCCTCTACTTCCATCACGTCACTACCCTGCAGTCAACAAAACAAGTTATAATGGCGTCACAGCCGCCATTTTTCTTTTGTTGTGTTTGTTCCCGCAGTCTGCACTTTTCGGCGGTTGGTCGCAAGTGCATGACCGTGGCTTACGCTTGAAAGCTTTGTGTTTGGCAACACTACAAGCCCATTTCCTATTGGTGGTATCGACGCGGTCTAGAGCTGCTCACGCTAGGTGGCAGTTGTCATACCCGGTGCCTTCTCGTTTTCAGCGCTCTCTCAAACCGAAACTAGAACTGGTCAATAATGAGGAGCCTGTAGTTATTTATCTGTCATGTGCTACAGCAAACGATGCATTGTGTTATAACTGACAAGCAATACGCTGCAGCAGAAAAACGTGAAGCCAATGCTCTTGTGTCAGTACCCCTATAGAAAATATTGCTATTAATTTTGTCTTGTAAGTCTTGAAAAAATGTTGACCGTCCTCTGAAAAAAAAAGGCAAGAGAACTTGCAAGCTTCCCAGGTTACTTAAGATGAAAAGAAACATCCGGCAAAAAAACGCTGTATTTCTGCTGCTAAAAAAACTTGTAATTCACTGGATATAGCGCAATATGTATCGAGCTCCTGACCTTCATTGTTAGCCTAGCAAAATCCGAATGCGTGAAATACATGCCTTATGTGGTTTGATGATAAGGTGTGATATGATGAAATAATTTTACCGCACTCATATGTGTTGTTACCATAACCTAGGGTGGCTCATATGTGAATTTCAGTGTGGGGACGGAGTGCTCTATATTGTGCTGAAAAATCTGTGAAGAAACGACCTTGCTGCATCAATATATAGGTGCAGTGACTCTCTGCCTTGAGAAAATAACTCTGCAATCGAGCGAAAGAGCAGCTCGATATGTCTGTGTTGTTGATGTAAAGAAGCAGGTTTTGAAGTGTAACATTGTATGATCTCAAGTCAAGTTTTTTTTTTCTGTGTTGTGGTTTTTTATGTTGCCAAATGGGTGCCCAAAAGCTCAGACGGCTTGCCGCGTCGGCCACTGCCGGCTTGTTTCAGCGCATCTTCGTGATAAATGCCATTTATGTGGAGGGGCACTGGGCGCCCTTGAAGAGAATGCCCACAATCATCAGTAAAACTTGGAGAGCGTGTTTGGAGTATTTTTGTTTCTTGGGGCACGTACCGTTTGCCAAAGGGGTGCTCTCAATGGTAGCTTCTATCACTTTTTTTTTTTCATTTTTCTAATGTCATGCAGCATACTCGAGTGCCATTTATGCGAGAAAAAAAGACTCGTTAACTCTTATTCTGGACCATTTTTACATGTATTTTTTTTCATCATGCACAGGGAACTAAAGCCGAGTCCTGCAATTTTAATCAAGTGCTTTTCATTTGAGAACCTTGTAGCTTTAGCACATGTTTCAAACATAGATTGCAGTATTTTATAGCTTTTACCACCACTGTCTTCTTTTCTTTCAACAGTCTAAGTAGCACCTATATACTGATACTTTGTTAAATTAGTGTGTTTTTCATAATCAATCAGTTAAAGATTCTGCACTGCCATGTCGCATAAATAAATGCTATCTAGCACAAGCATTGAGGAGCTGTGCATGTTCATGGCAACTGCGGCCACAAAGCAGCAATTGCAGATCAATAAAACCACTGGTTGCTTCTTAGTTTATCTGATTATTTAGCAACAAGATCCAAATTTAATAAAAATGAAGTGCCCTGAAAATTAAGGTAGAGAGCTGATAATATTATGCAGACACTGAAATTATCCTGTAACACATTTCACTGAGGTCATTTGACAGAGTATGATGCAGACTCTGCAAGTATTTTATATTTTTGATATGCTTTGTAACAGTTCCTGTGTCACATTGTTTGCATATTTGGAAAAAAGTACATGAGGTGGTAGGTGCAGTGATGATGACAAACATGAAAGTTACTCGTGTGTTTTCCTTGTATGTAGTCATGTTTGCACTTTTAACCAGAAATCGTGCTTAACAAATGCACTCAGATTTACACCCAGTTGAAAAAAATCTTTGTTTTTCTCAATTTTAATTCTGAGCAGTTCATAAAAATAGGAAGTTGCAAAGTGCTGCATACGTTGCACTACCATTGTACTTCACGTACATTTCACCAATGCATGCCAACAATGTTCACTTGACAGCCCACAGTGCTGTTCACCCTAAACATGGCCTACCACTGTAGTATTCACTCTTGCTTAACTTCTATATGTATTCATACAGTAGCAATATTGTTTCGTGTGTTGCAGATAGAAGACACAAAATTAAAATTGAACGAAGCAGGTGGTTTCTTGAATTAGTTGTAATCGATGCTGCTGTTAAAAGTTTTTTGGACGGCCGATCTTGCTAATTTATGAAAAGACCAGTTAAAACTTAATTTAGTAAGCAGAAATATGCAAGTTGTTTGAAGAGGCAAATCTAATTCTGACATATTTGTGAGTGTTCATAAATATCAACAGAATATCAGGCCCAAAGACTTTATGTATAGATCGAAAAGAAATTGATTTCAAACAATTCTTTTCCCAGGATTGTCCAATAGGCATTCATGTGGACTAACTTATTGCTGTCTTATCCTGAGGTGATGTGTGCTGAAGATAAGATGAACATCCAACAGAAACCACATATTCCTGACTAAGTGATAGCGGGCTTGTGTAGCAAGTTTAGCACATCACACTAGATAGGATGTGTTAAGGACCAAGCATAAGGTGCATAGACATGGCAATCTAAGTGGACAAAGCTAGAATGGGTCATAAGGACATGACCCTAATCTTGAGAACTTGATGCATATAATTAATGATCAGATGGAAAGATCAATCAAACTGTGAGCTCGGATTATGTTCAGACTAGTGAAACGGGCCTAACCGCAACAATTTGTGTGGGCATGGAATGGGCAGATTAATTTTATATTCAGAACTGTCTTCTATATGGTTTCACTGTGAGAAACCTTACACGTTGAGATAGATCGGGTTGTGAGTTAAAGTGTACTTATACTTAAAACGTACTTCTTTCTTCATTTTATTTTTTTATATGTCCTTGTACACAGTGTTAAGGGTGGCCTAGGTGCATGTGGAGCACACAGTACTGAGCTTAAGTATTTTATGGCGCTCAGGTATCAAACTGGCTGAGCAGCTTTCTTTTCTTTGCCATCATTGGTAGATTAAGCTCCTTCTTCAGGCGATGTTGCAGAATCGTGTCCAATTTTTTTGGCTTTAGCGTAAAGAGCCTTTCTAAGTCTTAAAATGCCAGTCAACCTTCTTCTATCATCTCTTCATTGAAATCAGCTTCACCTCCGGTTAAAAAAATCAGTAATGTTGAATTCAACTGAGGTTTGTTAGGCAGCTAGTTTTATTTTATTAGGCACCAGCTCTTGGCAGCTGCAACTCTGTGTGCTTAACGTATTTGCTGCAGAGCGTGGCTGGAGCTAAGTACTAGTACATTGATAGTGAGCGGAAAATGGTTTTCATGTCATAAAGATTGTGTTGTCATTACACACATGGGCTGCTCAAATGTAAGATGTTTTGTTTAACGCGTAGCCAATATTGCATGTTCATACGCTTGATTCATATGTTTAGGCATATCTCATCATGACCCATGGGTTTGCTTACTTTCAAATTGTGCTGCTTTTATATACAAGCTTGAACGGCAGTACTGATTTTGCAGCTTTCTCTTGTTGTCATATTTTGGACAGAATTCTGCACAAAAAAATAAGCAGTCTCATCTGCCGCTTTTTGTAACCGGTGTTGTGCTGACATTGAATCAGTGAGGCATTGCCTAGGCAGTGTTTGTCTAATTTTTGGAGTACATTTTGTTAGTGCTGTTGCTTAGTCTTTCTTTTTGCCTTGATTTGGATGGAGCAAAGATCACCATGCTAGGCTGTTGCCCAAGGCATTTTTTTAATGTAATTAAATTGTTTAATGCTGCAAAAATTTCTTGGACGTGGTCTTAAAACGAGGTGCCTGGTATCACTAGATCATTTTCAATGAGCAATAAACTCTTCCATGAGGCAGAAACTGCAACACCCAAAGAGCTTTCTCCCTTTTGTTAATGTTTCAAGCCAAATATAACAGGCAAAGTGCAGAACATGATGCCTTTCTAAATGCTGGAGTGTAGATACAAGTACCGCATGTCTTGCGCCAATGAAACATTATATATGCTTGCCTGTCTTCGTTTTGTTTTTCTCCTGCTGAGTTGCATTTGTATGCATCCATTTGCCTCATTATATGATGTGCATTTTTTTTTGGAGTGCTTATTTAATATTAATTAGAGGCGATAAACATGTGGCACATTTGTGATGAAGCAAAGTATTTGCCAATTGTGTTTTATATGTACATATATATAAATATATATACGGTTGTATATAGATTTATATATATGTATGACGGCGTAGGGCGAATAAAAAGAACCCTGCAAATCTTGGCATTGTCTGTTCACTTTGTTGAGATTGGGCAGTAGTGCCGGCATTCTTCCAAGTGCCATTATGCTGCTCACTGCTGAACGCGGAGTGAGAAATTGTGTATTCTGTAATCATACTTTTCAAAACTTCCACGTGAACTAAGCATAACTTAAACAGTCAAAAATATGTGCAGGAATTTTTCGTGCTCTTTTTTATATAGGGCATGCAATACAATCCTTGCAAAATAGTCTCGTGTGATGCATAACTCAAATAACCTCATTTGGTTATGAGACTAGAGCTGTGATATATATAGGTTCCCACAGGTTCCTATCAAAGGCTTCATTATAAGTGACGACGTGACAGAACTATAGAATTGACGCTACGTTTTATTTTTCAGCCTTCCCAGTTACTTTTTCAAGTCACATGTGAAATATAAATTATTTGTAATGAACTGGCGCAATGAGCATACGAACGCATGCCGAGCTCGTTACATTAGGATGAAAGAATAACAATGCACGGCTCTATCAGATGATAGTGCCTCGTTTTTCACGCAAGCTGAAAACATGCTTGCTTTAGACAGGAACCAGCAGCCCTTTCACTAGCGGAGAACAAGCGCGGGTGACATCAATACAAGGATAATATAATTGAATGATGTGCTATAAAACAAGACATAGATTTCCGAGAGAAAAAAAATGAAGGTTCCCCAATTTGTGCACGCCAAAAACTGGTGGTCTCGTGACTGGTACAAGCGAGCTGTCGATCCGGAAACGAAAGGCATATTGCAGGGCTAAAAATCTAGGAGCACAAAGCCACAATGGCAAAAATAGACGCTTCATTTGTGGCACCTTTTTAAAGGCTGCCTTTGCCACCGCTGTTTCGGAAATGCAACCACTTCATTCTTTTACAGTGAAAGCTGTTATTAGATTAAAAGTTGGGTCCAAGCGTTAGTTGTCCACCACCACTGGTGTCCGCAATCACATCGCACGAAATTAGAAAAAAAAAGATAACTAGTACTATTGACGCAGCAGGGCCCATGTCCGCTGGATGCAAGCCCAGTATTCTACCACTGAGCCACAGCGGTGCTTGGAACTTGCTGGAAAACTTGACTTGGGCAAGCTCGGTGTCGGGAAAGCAAATTGCGTTAATATGACTTATAAAGCATCCAGCGTCAGCGTAGCTCTGGTTGACTGGGCTCGCCCTACGTCACCTCCTGACGCCGACGACCTTCGACGACAGTGTAGCTCTGACCGACTGGACTTGCTCTACGCCATCTACTGACGCCGACAAGAGCTCTCGCAAGTGGTGCCCCGTGCTCGGACTCCTGTGACCGTCTTTCCATCTTTCTTGTCTCTCCTATCCCCTCGGTTTGTTGTCGCTCCTTCTGGCTTACCACGTCACGTCTCTTCCTCTTTTCTACACCTTTACTCCTACCCCTTTTATCCCTTCTCACCCCCATTCCTTGTGAGCTACTGTTGAGGTGTCGCTCACTGAAGCAGACAGTTACGAGGCTCACTTTTCTCTTCCTTTCTCTCTTAAGAATCACCGTCTCATTTTACAACAGCAGACAAACAACCAGCCGTCGCACAATGCGAATAGCGTAACGAGTGGGTCGTCCAACGCTCTAACCCATTGCAAAAGCTTGTTTGTTTTTTTTCACCTCATATCTGTTGTGCGTACCTACTTCAGGCGTAATTCCTCATCGTCGTCAGCCACTGCACGAAGAATTGGCACACATTTTCTTGCAAGTGTTTAGAGAATACCACGCTTCTCAGAAGAGTGACAAAAAATAGCACAGAAAATGCAGGTCTGCTACCGCAAAATTTTTATTATCATTGCCGTAGTGGTCATCAAGCAAGTGTGCTTGCAGCAGTTGCCTAATGACGGTGGACGACTATCCTGGTCCCGCCAGGGGAAGGTCATCGTGATGCGCTCACACGTCAACCTTCGCTTCCGTAGTCCTCTTCTGGCACTCGCCCCCGCACGAGTGTTTAGAAAAGCTCTGAAAGGCCGCTCTTCTAGCTTTCGCTGTGACTGTGCTGCGCCTTCCGCGCAGGCCTGGTGTTTTTTTTTTAATTTGAAGCAGCTTATGAAGATAGCCTGTCTGTTACGCCGTAGCCGCCCATAGTATTCGGAGCACCCGCTAGATGGCTTTCCAGTAGCGCACTCGTACATTGCCAATCAAAATGCTGGGTTATCAGATTAAATTGTTTGCCATGGAACGTACCACAGCTGCCTTCTTGTTTACGAGCTAGCGACGAATACCTGGCGACGAGGATGCTGAAGCAAATATATGATGGGAAGGGGCGGATTCCGTGAAGGACTGAGGCCGGGCAAAGCACGGCATGGCCAAGATGTGGGAATTCGACGCACTATTGGTGGACGGTGGTGAAGACTGCATCGTACGTGGAAAGATTCCAGTGCTACTGCGAAGTAGCCAGCGTATAAGAGGAGAAGCTTTAGAAGTCGGCCTTCACAATGGCCATTGGCAAGAACGCGTGCAAGACGCTCCAAAATTTGCTTCTATCGGTGACCACTGCAGAAAAGTTTTACAGACATAATCAAGACACTGAGCGACCATAACGAACCTGCAAGCCAAATCATAGCTGAGTGATTTGTATTCAACAGGCATTACCAAACGGAAGGTAAGACACTATATAGTGGTGTTTGCAGTTGCACTAAAACCCATCGCCGCTAGATGCAAGTACGGCACATCCCTTGACGATGCACTACACGACCAGTTCGTTGCTGGACTGCGGAACCCTGCCATTAAGACGGGTCTGCTAAAAAAAGAAGCGGTTGTTTTAATCTACTTGCGAATTTGCCAAAAGCGTTCAAATGGCGGAACAGGAGTCGAAGGAATTTCAACCTGGCAGCGGAATGGAAGCCGGCGTCCATACGATAAGGAAGCCAGGTAGAAAAACGGCATTTGCGGTCAACTAAGAAAGCAATACGAGGCGACCAGACAACGTGTTACCATTGCGGGCAAGAGCACGGCGCTAGTGCGGTCATCGGAAAGCAGGGTGCTACGGCTACAAACGCATGGGTAACTTGGCTCAAGCGGGCGTACAACATCACAGCACCCACCGAGCGCGGAAAAAATGCACACTGGTGCCGACCAGCAGAAGATAATGAGATAATGCTCTGCGCCGTACATCACGCCGGTCTTGTGAAGCAGCCGTATCAGGTAGAACTTATGCTCGTGAGGAAGCCCGTGCAGATCCAAGAAGACCGAGGAGCCGCCATTTGTCTGGTACCGGAAGACCTCTGAAAACAGCTAGGGCATCCTCCGCTGCTCACACCATCTACGATTAAGCTGAAAACTCACGGAGAAGCACCGCTGGAAGTTAAGGGGCAAGCCAACTGTCTGGTCGAGTACAACGGACATAGCAAAACTGTACCAGTGCCAAGAAACAAGCCGGCGCTACTTGGACGCGATTGGGTTGAGAACCTGCATGTCAACTTGAGTGGCATTCACACGGTGCAAGCGGAGCTGACAGCGGACAACCTTGTAAAAAGGTATGCCAGTGTTTTCACTCTTGGGTTAGGAATGATAAAATGCTTTCAAGCCAAGCTTTCCTTAACAGAAGGTAGCTTGCCAGTGTTCTGGCAAGCTACCTTCTTTTGGCAAGGCACGTCCAGTACCATATGCCATAACAGAGCGAGTCAAGGAAAAGCTAGATAGCCCACAAGCTGATGAGATACTGGTGGGTGCAATATAAAGTGACCGGGCGACGCCGTTGGCAGTAGTCAAAAAACCAGGGAACAAAGCACGTCTTTGGTGGAGACTATAAAGTGACAGAAAATCCCTGAACTAAAATTCATCATTACGCCCACTGCCAACGGTTGAAGACATGTTCGCAGTCTTAGCCGGAGGCAAAGTGTTTGGACTTGTCAGCGTACCAGCAAATTGAGCTGCACCCCACCTCATGGCCCTTGTTGATTGGCAATATTGAACATATTGAGCCCATGTGTGTATTACACATAGGCTTATGCCAATATATTAAAATTCCCTGAGGCATTTTCAGGGCACCAGCAGTATGGACGTCAGACTCGGCAGATTTGGGTGCACGTTAAAGAACCCCAGGCGGTCGAAATTTCCGGAGCCCTCCACTACGGCGTCTCTCATAATCATATAGTGGTTTTGGGATGTTAAACCCCACATATCAATCAATCAACGTCAGACTCGGCCCAGGCGGCGCTGCGAAAAACGCCACCACCAGCACCCCCCGCAAAAGATGTTTCAGTTATTTCAGGGTGCTGCAATGGAAATGCAAGCGAGCATCAAATCACATCGAGACAAGCAGCCCGACGTGCGTTCTTCGACGCCCAAATGCGTTTAACTTGACCGTAGACATGATGTTAACACGATGAAGCATGTACACGAGCAATATATCTTACGACCAATGATACGAAGCTCGCTTTATCCGGCCCAAATGGCCCTGACGCGATGGTCGTCTTTACAGTTGCATTATGTATCGATCTCACTTCCTGTGCGTTGAACTGTTGCTAGAGCGTTGAATTGATGGTTGTCTCCCGTTTCTGCATACTGCAAGATGGGAATACATGTGTTTATACTTTCTCAGTAAACAACGAAAGGCAAAACCGAGGCCTCCGATATAGCTCCAGCAATCGCGAAGGCAAACATAAAAAAAAAAAAACTGATTGTATTCGAAATCATCTTGCGATTTACCTGGATGGCGTACGTGTTCGCATTTCCTAGTTGAAGGTGAAACTTAGATCCTTCAAAGCCCTACACGTGTAATTTCGTTTGGTGGCGATCACTTTCAACTATCGGTGGTCGCGGAGTGCGCTATGTTTATCGCGTGCATCACCTATTTGCTGTTGCACAGCGTGAACCATGGCCAATTGCTCTGTTGAACTTCATAATCAGAGTTACCATGGTTGTACGTGGTAATGATCGGGCGCATTATCATATTACCTACATTATCACACTTTCTCACGCTTGCGGCTATAGAGAACGCGGCTACTTAGCTTACACAACACGTTCGCGACAGCCTGTATCCAGCGTTCTCGCCATTCTGCTTCGCGAAAGCCGCAGAAATCAGCAAAACTTAAGTCCTTTATGTCTGTGGAAATTCGCAACGCAACAGTAGCATCGAGTGGAGTAGTTTTTGCAAGGCGCGAAGCTGTTGCGTCAGCTCTTGTTCTCGCCGTAGTTCTGGCAAGTGAACCCGCAAGGACCTTATGGTGGTTTGATGACGCGTGTGACTAGCGGAGAGAAATTCGTAGCTCTTTTTCTAAGTGTTCATTGCGCAAATACACCTAATATATATCTCAATCTTTGTTTCGTACGCTGTAGTTGCACCTGGCTGTGCAGCAAACTGTGCGAGAGATGACGGTAGATATAGCGTCATGAAGTAGTAGTAGTAGTAGTAGTAGTAGTAGTAGTAGTAGTAGTAGTAGTAGTAGTAGTAGTAGTAGTAGTAGTAGTAGTAGTAGTATTTTTATTTACAGTAAGCCGGATACGGAGCTCACTGCAGGGGCAAAGGGCTAAAGGCCCTTTGCCCCTGCAGTTGTATGTAATACCAACTAGCCCTAACAACAACACTTCTAATGTGCAAGAGAGTCGGGCTTTGCACTACTCAAAACTGCGTCGACAGGTGGCGCAGCATGTCCACGAAACTCCAGAGTCTGACGAGTATTCCAAGCAAAATGCCACGCGAGACTACCCACTAAGGTTGCACGTATGTGCCGGCTAATCTCGGTAGTTAATTGTTGCTAACAGAAGCGGGTAAGCCTTGGTTAGCAAAGACGTTTCAAAAGCCAGGTGAATGGGCGTTTTTCGGGTAGATGGTCTGCGCATGCGTGCTGGCCTCGAGGAGGCACGCGCCATAATTTTTGGTGGCCAAAACGTGACGACACGTGCGGACCAAGTGAGATACCGTACCACGGCATCAAATGTTGCCCCGAAAAGAGTCGCGAATGCAGGCCTTCGAGATAGCCTACTGACATGCGGCGGACAACTCTCCTAGTTCAAACAACACCGCATGCCGGTGTGGCTTGCGGTGGTGTTCGGACTAGAAAAAGGGTCATAAGTATTTTAAAAATTTGACTCCTACTTCGAACAATAAGCATTGATTGATTTGTGGGGTTTAACGTCCCAAAACCACCATATGATTATGAGAGACGCCGTAGTGGAGGGCTCCAGAAATTTAGAAACAATAAGCATTATCAAAATATAAAAGTCTAAGCAAAGTTCTAGCGCGTGAAATTGAACGGACAGCTTTCGCCCCCAAAAGAAGAAAAGGCAAAACAAGTTTCGTCATTTATAGACTTCGAGATTTGCAGCCACAAAAAAAAAAAAAAAAAAAAAAAAACGCCAGAAACTTCATGTTGTGTTTTCAGCTTCAGCCCAACACAACCAACGAAGTTCCAGCACGCGAAATCGCGCGTTTGACTTTCGCCACCTAATGGAGAAAAAAAGTTTTGTTATACGCGGCTTTCAAATTTTAGCGGGGCAGAGAAACTGCTAAAATTGTTGATGAACTATGCCGTCGACGAGCTTGCAATATCCACCATGAGATGGCGCGACGCTGCCAGAGAAAACGCCAAGCTAATCATACTTCATGCAGAGAAGTTCTGACAACAATTTCTGCGGAGAAAAAAAAAAGCCGTTAAGCTTTGTGATACACAGCAAATTTTGCACTTGTGAAGCCTGCATTATATATCTTCACAATAGCTTCGTTAAGATTTGCGATGCAGTGACGCTCCTAACAACCCTAGCAAGGAGCATCGGATGTTTCTAAAGCTCTCATAAAGTATGGTCATAACTTCCGAGACGCACCTCAGGTTTTCTATGTCAGTAACCACGCTATCTGTGATGTTTCCTACAAAGTGGCATACATCTCAGTATCTGGACAAAAATTTATTTTATGTATTACGTATGCAAGCTCCCCTTGTTTCACTTTGTGCCCAAAGGTCGCGCTAGTGGTCCACGGCACCATCGATCGGCACGGTTCTTGGCTTCTCGCAGCGGAATGACAAGTTACGAGGCAGCTTGCGCAACATGCCAAAGAGAAGCAAAGAGGATTCGGAGGAAACGTTAAATGGCAAGCTTGAAGAAGAGAATAAAACAAATAGCTAAATAGAAGTATAGAATAATAACCAAATTAATGAATAAATCAAAGAAACAGAACTGTGAGCAAGATGAGAAAGCAGCTTCGGCAGAGGTTGGCTTAGCTTGTGGACTTTAGGCAGCGGTGTTCCGTACTACGTCGAAGAATTCCCATTCAGAGAGATGAAAATTCCCTATTTCGAGAATGTTTCCTTTGCAAACATTGACGGAATTACCAGCATATTTCTCTGCACAAAAGTACGAAATTACGCCGCCCTCCAAGTACACACATTCTATAATACATGTGTCTCCCGTACTAGATACTTTTGAAATCAGGACTAGCCCCTCTACTGCCACGCAACAAAAGCATGACTTTAATAATTCATATGCTGGTAGTGCACTGCACATTGTGGACTTCAAGTCTAACACCAATAGTGAGCTAGAAATCTCAAAGACTGTGCTTGCGTGGTGCGTGCGCCAAAACCAATTACAGCAGATGAAGGCATACTGGGACAGCTAATTATTGGTCGTCATGGGAGAATTTCACTATTCCTAAAATTGCCTGCAATATCACGAAGATTCCATTTTTCCTTTTGGCTCAAAATGACAGGTGATAATTCCTCGAAAAAGGGAAAATTTTCTGCATGGGACATCACTGAATTTAGGTGCACTTTCGCCCGAGCTTTTATTTATAAACCGTTCTAACCCCATCCCCTTTACACCTTAAAAAATGAAGTGAATAAAACGCATCATGGGTGCGAGGAGAGTACAAAACAATTCGAATAAATTGAAATTATTTCTATATTTAATTGTTCTCTTATTCACGTATACATACCACAGCGCAGCGCGTGCGCTATGACAAGAGCAAGGTACACAAGGATACACATAATTGTAGAATATCAATGAAAGTTATGTTTACGTTAAACTCCACATATCTATCTATGAAAGTTATGTTCGTAGTTATGGTAATTCAGATGGATGGTTATGCAAGTGTAGAAGCACAAGTGGCGTCCTTTTATGAATAGAGACTCTACCCATGCTATAAGTTGTTTAAAAAAAGCAAACTCAACTCAAAGCCACATGACACATGTCATCCGGAACATTGAAAAGTAACACAAAATTGTACAAAATATGGAAAAGAAGTGCTTCGATACCAGCTAACGTCACTGCTAGACAGCTCAGAACAAAACATACGGTGCTAACTGTAGAAGTATGTCATTGAAAGGTGTCCGAAAGATGTTTCGATGAAGAAGTTGTAACATTACTTTATTTTTTTTTAATTCTAACTTCATATTTTTAAGACTTTATTGAGGTTGTTTTGATTACATTTCATGAAATGCACATCACTGATTAGACCCATAGCCATATACTAGTAGGGGGTCTAACGGGAGAAAGTATACAAGCAGAATACAATTTGTATAAAAATCAGAACACTAAAAAAAAACTTTTTTTTTAGAAAACGAACAAAAATACACGAGTTATTTTATTGAGAATAAAGGCGACGTAAATGCTTGATAGAACGTACAGAATGTATAGATGACACATTGTTACACTTTGTTCATAATTAATCAAATAAACAAGTACAGACGGAACATCAAACTATGTGTAAGGTTTTGTACATGGTCAATACTATTGTTCTACATGTTGCAAATATTTTTCAAAGGGATACCGACACAAAATTTTGGGGTCGAGATAGCCTGCGGGGTAGATTCTCGTGAACATTCATTTATCATCTGCAAGATATCAACAGCGAATACAGCTTGCGAGGTATCTTAAATGAATTTTGAAGTTTGCGTGAGCGACCGACTCCATAGCGCTATAGACAACCTTGGAGACAACGTTTTTAGGACTAGGTAAGTTGCACAACTCCCCGCGTCAGACCACCTGTGGCACGGCGCCGAGACAACTTCTGGTTTGGTGGCGCTAGCGGCGCAACAAGCTTCCGCTAGGAGACGAAAACGCCCAGTCGTCGTGGCAAGACGCCGTGGCGGCCTTTCTGAAAGAGCTTCGCCCTCAGTATATTGTCCGGATTTTTGCTGCTGCAGAAACTTAACACTGCGTAATATTTAGCGGTGTTAGGCAAATCCAGTATAATTATGGCTTTCTCAACTGCCCACGATAAACGATGCTTGATAGCATGACATACGAGTCTGTCCGTTACTTGCTAGTTGGTGTACGTTTGCAATTAATTTTTAGGCGCAAAAAACTTAAAAAAATGTTGTGTTTTCTTGCTTTAAAATAAATTACAACTATGTGGCGCAATCCCGTGGCTTTTGTCTGGTTCTATAGTCAACTTTTTTTTTCATGTCAGTCACATTCTTTAGCAACTTAGGCCATCAAAAAGCTGCGCGTGCACCGCTTTTCTTAAGCATGTCTTCTCTCTCCTTCTTCTTGAGTTGGATTGGATAAACTTTTATTTTTTTGGATAAACTTTTATTTTCTTCTTGAGTTCCTGTAATGAGATTTGTTAACACAGCTGAAGCCAAAGAGCAGGGACCGCACTTTAGGGTATCGGTGAGCACTTCGTAGTCATTACTCACGAGGCTGCCTGCTGACGCATTGGGACAACACGAACGCACTTTCAGCTTTTTATGTTCTCCAGAAGTTCGGCCAATTGGGTGATGGTATCTTCATTGCCGGGCGACTTGGCTAAGTGATGGTGACGGCTGCTAATGGTGACTGTAATGTCTTCTGCGACGACTACGCATTTCTCCACCAATAGCGCTTTTTTTTCTTCTTTGAGCACTAGAAACGGTCTTGTCTCGCTATTCTTAACAACTTTCCACCAGCATGCGAACAAACGTTTTCTATGTCTTGAAGCGAAGTTATGACGTCACCCGTTGACGGCATGTCGGAACTTATTTCACCGTCTTCGAGCTCAGCGCTCGGAGATAGTCTTTTCTTTTTCGGCGATGATATTCTGGAATGTACCCCACTCCTATCGGGCAGCTTTCGCTTCTTTGTCGCGGATTTTGAAAGGTGAGCGGGCAAATTTGAGAATATCTGCGGAACACATCCTTCCACGAGGTCCCACTTTCCTCTGGCGATTTGTACCTTCTTACTATTTGTACGTTCTTACTATTCATGACGTGAGTGAAAGTCTTCAGGATGTCCTCCTCATGAAAGTGCGTATCACTTATCCGCACGAGGAATAGCGTGGTCCCATGACTCTCACTGCTCAGGTACACGCGGGGCACAAAAGAAATGTCGTAGTGTCTCTCATTTGATGTAGCCACTCGTACAGCCGGGAACGCAACATGTGGGCATGATGAAAACACTGAACACATACAAAGCAGAACAGGGCGCGCTGAAGCACAAAAATCTTTACGCAGAAAGAAGCCTCTACGAATATCGACGCACTGCAACATGCACAGCCGACGGAGGTTACGGGAGGGACACGAGTGAGCATGCAGTGAGGGAATGCGGATGCGACAGCAGCGCCACATTTGTCGCTCGAAGCGGCGGCGCAGCACAACATCACTCAGTTTTGCAACTTAGGTAAGTCGCAAAGCTTACCCAAGTTGATTGGAGGTGACACCGAGGTGACCCCCTACTTCTCTCACGTCACCACGCTGCGGTCAACAAAACAAGTTATGTTGACGTCATAGCCGCCATTTTTTTGCCACGTTAGTTACCGAAGTCTATATTTCTCGGCGGCTGGTTGCGAGTGCGTGGCCCTGGCGCACGCTTAGAAAGCTTTGTGTTTGGCGACATTCCACTGCCGTTTCCTATTCGAAAGGAATATTTTATGCGGATCATGTGCGTCACAGTTCTGTGACGCACATGATCGCTTTTATATATAAATAACTACCAATAACGTACGTACCTTCCGATGTTCTGAACTCTTTTAAGGTTGTCGCAATCGGCCTTCGTAGGAGCGTCCCACACAGGGCACCCACAATATAAAATTGCTCTGACGTAACTCGTTTAGAGAATATCGCGAGCCAGCTGAGGAAACAGCCTTGTGTTACGCCGCAAGAATCCCAATACCAAGAATCCCAATACCTGCCTTTGCTGCAACGAAATCGAAGTGCCTGTGCCAAAACATCAATGGTGTGGTGAGAGAGAGGGAGGGAGATAAATAGATGGAGAGGAGAAGCACGGAGGTTAACCAAGCTTGGCTCGGTTGGCTATCCTACACTTGGGGTGGGGGATGGTGTGGTGAATGCTCCCAAGTACTTATACTCGGAAGGAGTTTGTAACGGAAAAGAACGAGCAATTGTATGCGGTACCTCTCACACATTTAACAGATTTCTTTGCTTAATTTGATAACTATTCGACGGCCTTCCTGCCGGACTGGTTGTGGCACCTAAAAGGTGTTGGCACGTAAATGTGACTTCTTTTCCGAAGGCAAAGGGAAACCCCCGCCTTTTGAACAATCTTCTCGAGATTGTTTTACGTAATGTACGGATGGAATCACAGTCGCCTTCTTACGAGCTTTTGCTTGAAAATCAGTGCACGCGTCGCTGATCTTCGAATCCTTGCGAAGATTTTCTCGTACATCTTCGAATCCTTGCGAAGATTTTCTCGTACATCTTCGAATCCTTGCGAAGATTTTCTCGTACGCATGCCAGCCAGTGGCGAGGATAACCAGCTGCCTTCAAACGAACAATCTGCCTGCTAGTGATTTATTGCATCAAATGGTAGCAATAACTGGTGAATGCTGTGCGCAAAGAGGCACGAACAATGAACGCCAGCCTGCTATATTGAAATGCGTTGATTTGCTCTTCTATACTCGAAAAAGAAAGCTGGTAGCGTCAGAGTGCGCCGAAATAGCTCGAACAAACTCGAGCCGTACAATTGCACCATCTCATTCAGTGAGACAACTGCGACGCCCCCGCGCGACGCTGTCCAGGCATCCCGAAGCAGACTAATTAAGCCAAGTTTCCGGTTAGCTCTAACAAATTACTCAATAAAAGAGATTCTTTTTGATACTTAGCTCTGCAATTCGTGTCCCGCCAAGTAACATAAAAATACAGGAGCCCCTGCCCAGACAGAAAATGAGGAGGATAGCAGGAAGAAGGAAAGAAGGAAGAGAGGAAGAAGGAAAGTAGGAAGCAGGGAAGGAAGAAAGAAAGAAGGAAGGAAGGAAGAAAGAAGGAAGGAAGGAAGGAAGAAAGGAAGAAAGGAAGGAAGGAAGGAAGGAAGGAAGGAAGGAAGGAATGAACGAACAATACGGAGAAGGCAGGGAGGTTAACCAGAAAGACATTCGGTGGGCTACCCTACACTGGGGAAGAGGGCAGGGGACAAGAAAAATGAGAAAGAGGGAGGAGAAGGAGAAGAAGAAGGAAGAGGCCGACAGTAATTTTACTGCAAAAGTGAAGATTGGCGTGGGCGCGCCTGACATGTTGCTTCCCTTTTACAGCGAAAGCTGTATATAGCTCGGACAAAAGAAAAATCCGTTCGGCAGCGCTGTGGTCAGCGGTATTCATTGGCTGTGTTATCATTTAACGTCGTTCCCAAGCACGCGCGGCATTGACTGCGTGGCGAGTGACGTCGTCACAGCCGTGGCGCAGAGCCCGCGGGCGGCAGTTTCTCACGAGAAACTGTTGCTCACGAGTAAGACCTCCCCGCCGAGTTGGCTCGCGATGTCAGACGCTTGCAACAACGCAGCGTTGCGGTGTCAATAGGGAGTTTTAGTGCTGGGCACGCATTCTCTTGGAGCGTTGCGGGCTTGGGAGCGCGCGGCGTTGCGGGCCCAGCCCATACCCAACCGGTGATTGCGGGACTGCGGGAGCAACTCCCGCTTTCGGCGGGGGTTTCTCCACTGACACATTGGCTTCGGCTGCGACGTCTGTGACCGCCTGTGGCTCGAGAACAGCGATGTGATTAACTCATTGCGAAACGCATTTGAGCACTGATTATATTCCTCCAGACCGTGATAATGCGAGACACGATGCGTGCCATGTGAACAAAACAGCGTGGTAAACCCGAGTGAAAGATGCGTATAGTCCTATTAAGAAGCACGAATATGTAACCACTAATTGTGAAACGCTTCAGTGCAACGTCGGGTTAAACCCTCTGCTAAACACCGGGGCCGCATGTTTCAGCTTTAGATGGTTCACCATTTTTACCGAGTGCTTGGACGGTGATTGTTTTTTTTTTCATTTCGTTCTTTTCCCTTTCTTTCCCTTATGTTTTTCTTTCTTTCTAGGCAGCTCTCACCCCCGGGGTGACCGGTATCGGTGTGGCATCTTTCCTGTTCATTGCAGTTTTTGTCCACCTGTAGAATGGCCTATTAAAGGACTATTCACAACATCCTAAAAACGTGGTTTAGGAAATGAATTTACTCGAAGCCGGAATTTTCCGTGAGAGTGGAATTCGTGACATACGCCTTACGTACTGTCTAGTAGATGAGTTTGTATCCGTCAACAGGATATCTCGCAACAAAACGCCCACAATATGTGCACTGCTTTCCTTTTTTTTAAAGCATTGTGTCCATAGAACACATTCATGCGCTTCAATTCCGTTCATTGGGCAGGCATGGGCGCGTAGCCTAGTGGGCAAGGCTTTTAATTTTATACCGCGGGAACCGAGTGGTAAGCGCAAAGGCGGGCGGCAAATTTACTTAAGTTTTATAAGGCGAAAGCCTTCAATGCCGCATTAAACGTGAAACTCTACGTGCCTTTCTCGCATGCGTCCTTTGTCGCCGGCTTCAACACGAGTAATACGAAAAATTATCATAAAGTGACTAACCGAATGGCTTCACAAATCGCTATAGTTCTTGGCGTCCATTCAGCATGTCTTGTGACGCATTGACGTCTTGTGACGCAATTCAGCATGTATTGTGACATTGACATCTTGTGACGCAATTTAGCATGCTTACGCCGCCGCATGACATCGCGGATTGGTTAAAAGTTAGCTGTTGACGAAGGCCATGCAAAACAAGGCGACGAGCCTCCGAACTTGGAGGCAGCAGAAAACCACATAAGGCGAACAAAGCTTTCGGAAGCGGTTTGGGCAGGATCAATGCGATTGACTGAGAATAAAAATAAAAAAAGGTGGCTTTTCTTCCAGACGTTTTAGGTGAATGCATAAGGAAACTTGTAAGTTTTTTTTTTATTTTTGGTGTCTATATCTGCAGATACATTGGACTGTCAGCCCATCTACAGATACATTCTCTCTTATGCAAAATGAAAGAAAATCGGTCTTATAAGAATACCAGACCCAAGGAATGGTGGTTCATACCCACTGCTAAAGGGCATACGGTTTTACGCAGCCAATTTCGCAATGCCTAAACAATTCAATCACTTTGAAAATATTTCTTCTATCTTCTTGTTTGATCTAATGAGATTATGCATTACTACATAGACAAGATAACCTTAGAACAACGTAGCATGCACGAACGAGTATCCACTCTCTTTCTATTTCTTTGCGATGGGTTAAGCGATGCGATTCCTATTTTTTCAATGTACAGATATATTATGTATCTATTTAGTTTCACGTGTGCATCAATTGTGTAATAATGAATTGTTGTTTTCATTAGCTAAAGTGTAGGTACTGCTTTTAGTTAACTAGGGAATAGTTGTAAACTTTCGTTACCTGTAGTATTTTAGCGTTCTAATGTATTTATTTTTTGTGGATGTGCGCTACCCTGGCATGTAACAGGGAGTCGGGTCCCCTGTTGAGCCGCTGGTGCAGCTTTAGTCTCACTCTCTCCTTTTTTAACAAAGGAAAATAAATATGAATAAATGAATGAATAAAAAATCGCAGCATATACACGAGTGAATGATCAGGAGTGGGGTGAGGCATTCTGTCCGCCCATTCGTGCGTGCAGTTTATCGTCAATGCAGGCGTCCTTGCGTCCGCTAATCCATGCATGTGTCTGTCCCTCCGTTCGTGCATCTGTCTGTCTATCCGTGATCCGTTCGTGCGTCCGTCCTGCAGTCCTTGTGTCCGGCCGTCTGTGTGTCTGTCTGTCTGGCGACGAGCACGAGCCGCCGCGATGCTCCGCGCCCGCCGCTCTGCTTCGTCCATGCCCCACCAACGATCCGCCACGTACGGCGATGATCCAGGACACCAAGATAGGCACTCCTTCCTCAAGCATCCAAGCACAACCCGCGAAGCAGGCAATCGGAGAGTAGCGGTACAGCGCCATCTTGAATATCTTCACTCAGCTGCAATTTGTATGTACTTCTATATGAGACAGTGCCGTCTAATATACTATTCAGGAGATAATGGCTTGCTTTTTCTCGTCTCTTTTCTCGGTTACGTCTGACGTAGGACAAGGTTAGACTAAGAAGAGCTTCGCCCCTAAAATATACATGCGTGCCAGCTGTGGATGAGGAGGGCTCTTTTTTTCGGAGCACACTACCACCTGCACTAAGTCAATACAAGCTTCCCTTCGATACTATAGCGTGCGTCACTATGAAGCGTAACTAGAGCAGTGTGCCCTCTTCATATTTGCAGCGTCCGTGTCACTAAAAAAAAATCACAGCATATCCACGGAGTGCATATAATGAGTGGGATGAAGCGTCCGCCCATCCGTCTGTGCGTCCTAATAGACGGACGAAAGCACGGACGGACTGATGGACGCATGGGCGGACGCGCGGATGGATAGACGGACGGACGGAAGCATGGACGGACAGAAGCACGTGCGCACGGATGGACGGAAGCACGGACGGGTGGATGGACAGTTTGACGGACGGAAACATGGACGTACAGACAGATAAACGGACGGACTTACGGATGGACGGACGGAAGCACGGATGGGTGAGCGGACAGACAGATAGATGGACGGATGCTTCACATCAGTCATTATCATTCACTCCATAAATACGATGCGAAAATGCGGAAATAATTAACGCCATCTAATTATATTATTCTAAAGGACATATACACAAAACGCCAGCTATTGAGCAACTTCTACAGACACGGCTACATAATATTACTACGACTACAGAGGAGGGAACGACCCACAGCCTCAGGAGCTTCGCCCCTAAGAGATAATACAGCCGCGTTCCTAACCACTGCGCCTACTAAGCCTTCAGATAATAATCATAATATAAAGGATAATAAAGAGAATAAAAAAAAATTCTGTGAGGCAGCACTCGAACTGATTTTTGCATCATGTGCCAATACAAATGGGGCCACGAATAAAAAAGCCAAAGACTACAAGAGCCCAAACTGGATGTGAGCACAATAAACTCGACAAGATATTTCAAGTTCAAGCAGCATTCCGCAATATCCTAGTATGTATCATAAGTAAGGCGTGTGGTTAAATATAATCTACATGGCAAAATTTCTCATTAGGCAAAATTATTCTTGCATAACAAAGCCCCCGTTGCAATTATAAAGAGTTGTTCTAATGCACCTCGTTATTATGCCGTGTTCTACAACAAAAAAAGGGTACCAGTTAACGTATTCTCATTGTGTTTTAATACACGTCCTCTAAAAGGCTGAAACCATAGCGCGCGCTGTAATGAGATATGAAACCGACGTAATTAAAGGCGCTTGAAGGCTAGTGTAGAAGCTCAATCAGACTAGAATGTCCTTTGCTACTTACATATGCGGGTAGGCTAGCATTTTTTAAATGAAAAAGTTTGTTTAAAAAGTGTAAGCCTGGTACACTTAAACTAATACGACAAGCGCGTTTGCCGCATGACCGCTGCGTTCATCCAGAGTCTGCAATTAAAGTGATGCCATCTGGTGCCTTAAAATGAAGAGGAGGAATAAATGAGGAAAGACAGGGAGGTTATACCAGTTCCCTTAAAATGAGATTTCCAGTTGCCCAAGCAGCATTCTTGAAAACTGCCAGTCCATCTGCTAATACGTTAGAGTAAGAGTCATCACACTGTTGAGGTTGTGCTCTGGGTGGCATGAAGTCGATTGGGGGGGGGGGGGGGCACAGCAAATAGAAAGTGGGGAGAGGAGGGTGTCTGTGCACCCAAGGGAGAAAATTCTGTGAATCGACAGTCATTTCCAAAGTGGCTAAAATTTTTCAGAATTTAGACAGAGTTTAAAAACGGGAAACAGTACAATTACCTGCAAGCGATCTCGCATCGTTTCTGTCTGGCGCCATTTGAGGTGCAATCTGCCATTGGAATGTTGGCCTTTAGATAAGAAGTGACTAGGGGAAAGGGGTTGCTGATGTCATGCTGACAGCCGCATATTACTGCCCCAGCAGTCATATGCAGGCCCGATCCTTACATTAAAGGCTGAAAAGCCAACCAATAAAATCAGGCATACTTATTATTACACCTACCAACAAGGGATGAAAATATCAATCTTCTTGAGCGCGATAAGTCATTTTAACCATGCTAACGACATAAGCGCCCGTGGATACGTGATGCACATTATGCTGCACCATGATGCCATGCTGTGGCTCTTACTAAATAACTAGGCAACCGATATCACATCTTAAAATTGCGAAATGTAATATCTCAATGCAAATGAGTTCTGCCGAAACCCACAAGGTGGTAGATCGCTTATGGAAACGTAAGAAGACTTCGTGCTACAAACGGGTGGTTACCTTCTCTTCCTTTCGTGACACCTGAATGTTTCCCAAAACGGGTAGCTTTAACGAAACAGTGCATTCGAACTACTTAGCTGCTAGTAGGAAGGTAATTTCATGATGCGAGAAGTACAAGGACTACGAGAATAAAGTTCTGGTAGAAAAAAAAAAACTCTGGTTGTTGGACTCCGCGATGTGTTACGAGACATGCAGTCCTCTTTTACGGTCAACACCATATTCTGCTGTGTTATCTGGAACATACCCACTCTGTAATACGGAACGCGTATAGTTTCAAGCACTAGAAACGGTATAGTGGACGCCGTACAGCCATCACCATTGACAGATTTGCAGTACTCTAGTTTGGCAGCCCTGTGTGTGTTCATGGTAATGACTGGACAGCGTGCGCAATACTGTTGCTATCGCTTGCTTCTGTTCGCGTTTTATTTGGCGTCACTAGTACCTCGTTTTTTGCTTGCCTGAGAAGCAAGCATCAGACAATTAACACTGCAACCCAGTTCAAAAATACGCCACTGTGTTTGCCGCATTCTGCACGTTTTCATGTTAACACCAGAGCACTCTGGTGTGTCCTGGTGAACACACCATCTTCATGTGCTGCCTTCTCGTGAGTACATTGCACTGCTGTGGTGAGTTCTGGTGCGGGCGCCGGCCCGGTGAGGTATGTTCAGGTGGTTTCAAGAAATGAATTTTGTTATGCTTGGGGCTTACACGTGCGCAGAATTTTCTTCGACCCAATGCACTCGGACTCATACTCTCTATTATTTCCTCAACAAGACTCATTCGGACCTAAACTTACCAAAGTACCGAAGTATGATATCAGCACCGGCAGGCTCGTTCTGCAACATGTTGCCACACTGTGGGCGCAAGCGGTGGCCTGAACAAAGCTCCAGGGGGTAGAGCGGGCTGCTGGAGGACGGATGGCCAAAAATCCACCTCCACCACGGATGACGTCTTGGTTGCGACAGCGTTTATTCGAGGGAAGACCTCGCAAAACGAACGGCAAGAACCTGTACACAAACGATGACGATAAAGATAACACAGAGGCAATGAGAACGAGACAAGCGGATGATGGTGATTATGATCATGCAGGTATGAGGACAATGTAAATAAAAAACGCGCACAATATCTCCATCGGCACTTCAACCCCTAAGACAAGTCAACACCGTCATTCATAACGATCCGCGCAGCGTCTACTTTCGATGTTGAAGATGAGCTGGCGAGTGTACACCACTCAGTAACCACGCTCGTTTTCCACGTCGAACGAGCGAGTTGGAACTATACGGGCCGAATGAATCCCTTCGCCGTCTTCGCCGCTTGGTAAATAACACCCTTCGAAGACGCCCGGAACTTGACCGACTAATTGTGTCATGCGTCTTGCCACGATCCACAAACAGGCGCCTGCATCGTTCCAACGAAAAATTCGTCCACCATTTGAACAGGCAAGCTCGTCACTTCAATAAGACAATCAAGACGTACTGCCGGAAACCAGGCAAGATATCACACGTATAGGAATTCGACCAACTACCAGCGACACGTTTCCTTGCCGCGGAGCTACTGCATCCGAAATTCATGGGGGTAGCGCTGATTGTCCAAACTTCGAAGGGGGCAATATATCGAGGGAACTTCGAGGCTGCTGCGGAGGGGCCGTCCCAACCTACAACTCCCATCTAAGTGCAATTACAACAACATCACCATGGGAACCAGCAGTCACCAACACGTTTCCGACACAAACGCCATCCTTGCCCAACAATCATTAAATCAAAATATTGGTCCATCGCGAGCAGCACCTTCTTCCACCACCACTGTTGACGAAGGTGGGCGCCGCCACAACTCTGTTCAATTCCACGGCCGAATTCCCACTGCGCACGCAGGCACACGCTTGAACCTAGCCTTGCTCTCTGCTTCACGCACCGAAGCATGCTTCAATCGAAAGAAAAAGCTCGCCCACGCTTAACATTTCACAAAAATGCCATCGTCGGGATGAAATGACACACACAAACAGGTTCGCTATACGCTAACAAACCCCTCACTTATCGCCCACTTGTTACGAAAAACGTAGCACGGTGTCGTTATCACGCTCTCGGTGTTAACAAAGCGCTGAGAGAAGAAACGTGGTACGTACCTGGCGAGTGCTGCACAATTCGACGCGACACGTCCTCCCTTGAGTATAGCTTATTTTCGTAATAAGCAGTGCCAGCAAAACACGAAACACGAACACAGAGCGCAAGCACATCTCAAAAAACGAGAAAAATCGATGCAAAATCGACCCCCTGCCAGACGCCCGATCAGCGAGCAATCAGGCCCAAACAAGTATCATGGTTACAGCCCCACAGATGTACATTTGCACACACAAAAGAACTTTAATAATGCATTTAAATATAAAACGCATACGTATATATATATATATATATATATATATATATATATATATATATATATATATATATATATATATATATATATATATATATATATGGAAGAATAACTTCGGTTGCCGCAAGGTTATAAATATGAAAGTAGATGCGCTTTCACATAACAACTGTTTATTGTGCCGACGTTTCGACGGGAATTTTTCTTTTAGCGGAAAACAAAATGGCGTCTCGATACTGTATGCACTCAAAATGTCACATAATCTAAAGAATATAGACAACGGATACGGCCTACATGTGTTTTACTGCGCCAAACAAAGTCGGAAAAGTATGCAACAGGCTTGATTGAAAACTATCGTCAAAAAAGAATAGATTTCGATGCTGCGTTGGTATGTTCCTGCGCTTGTCCAATGTAGAGCTATGAAGGTAAATTGGGTGCCCATGTCAAGTGGAAAGATGTACGTCGGCCAAACTAGCCAGTGCGGAAATACAAGGCCTTCAGGACTCAAGATATCATTAGCAAGTAATGCTTTCTCTCACATTAGATGGCATTGCTTAGGATGTGTCTGCGTTCTGCTGTTTCTTGATGCTGAAGTACTCTCCAGTCACAAGGATCAGTTGACCAAGGAATTTATCAAGGCATTCCACTTCGCTAAAAGAAAAAAATGACTGCATTAGCGAAGCTTTGGTTAGTTTGAGCGATTGTGAATTGCACTTTTTGAAAATATGCTCTAACTTGAACGTCATTTTAAGACGTGGTACACTATCATATTGTATATTAGCCATGTTTTTTTGTGCGAAATAAACTGTTTGCGAGTGCTTCAGTGTTTGTTTTATTTTTGTGTTTGTCCCCAAGGGCTTCTTCATAAGTAAACAGGAACTATCACCAACTCGTGTAACTTTGAATGTTACTGGTCTCCTTCCTTTGCCAAATTTTTGTTTTTTGCAAATGCCTCTATTTTTTTTCTATATTTATTGAAATCGGTGGATGTATTCTGCAACATATGGCGCACAGCTTCTTTCTGTACAACGAAGGCAAATCGGAGTGGAAAGTGTTGTAATGCGGACTGTCTATTGCTTCCGCTGAGTGACATCATCGTCACTATCGCTGTCAGTTGCGTAACTGCTAGACGGGAAAAAAGTAATCATTAAAAATCAAAGTGAGAAACAAAACGCCCAGAATCGAATAGGATTACAGCCCGCTCCATTTGCGGGACCGTCGAGTGTTCTACAAGAGAGCAATGCTGGTGCTTGAAACTCACTTGCAAAAGGACTCTATACAGGCTCCATGTCGGCCAAGGAATCTCGTTAACCGGTCTATTATAGCTTGACAGGAGAGTAAAGTAGCAATAAGTTATAATGTGATGCCCCGCCGTAGTTGTCTAGTGGCTAAGGTACTCGGCTGCTGACCCGCAGGTCGCGGGATCAAATCCCGGCTGCGGCGGCTGCATTTTTGATGGAGGAGGAAATGTTGTAGGCCCGTGTGCTCAGATTTGGGTGCACGTTAAAGAACCCCAGGTGGTTGAAATTTCCGGAGCCCTTCACTACGGCGTCTCTCATAATCATATGGTGGTTTCGGGACGTTAAACCCCACATATGATGATGAAGTAATATTCTGATGCTAATTGCGCAGCGAAGAGTGTGGTTTAGTGCTTCCCACCTACCAGCAAAGTGCTCAACTGTAATTCTCGATCGTCATCAGCCACGTTCAGCATCACCAGAGTGCACGTAACACCCTAGAGTGTGTAGCGGGTGCCTTCCTTATCCGCAGGAAAGCAAATAATGGCTTAGCCGGTGCTGCCTCAGAGCCTATACTACACGAAAATCATGATTTATGGCGTAGTCGACAGCTTACGGAAAGACAAAACTTCAAACAAAGTTGTACTTGCTCCGTGGTAGCGTGAGCTTTTCCTCGCCCGCTATATATAGCGAGTCTTGCGCGATGCGTTAGCGTACTATGCGTTGAAAAAAAATTAAGCAAAGCTTCTGTGGGTTACATATTTCGGTGGTGGCATGATTAGTGAAAGGCGTGGTGTTCTGTAACGCCAACGGGAGCTTAGTAACACGTCGCCAAAGTTTCACGCGCCCCAATCACGATGGGGATGGCCCTCAGGCCCACCTTAGTGTGTTAGCTTCTGATTGATTTCGACAACGTGTTCAAAACGACAGGAAATAGAGATAAAACGTGCACGTACGCGTTAAAAAAATGTTGGTGAGCTCCCAGGATAAGATACGAGAACAGAACGAACGATCTGATCTCTTATGTCATCCATATCTTCCTCCAAACATGTTATCTTATGTCACCTAATGTTCTTTACGTGCTCCTAATCTAAGTACAGGGGTCTCTCTTGCATTTCGTCGCAATTAACTTGCACTGAGGCATAATTTTCCTTGAACGGCCGCTGTGAAGAAATATTCCGTGTTAAAAAGAAAAGACAACTGCAGGTAATTTATTCTTCTGCAGCCAACATCTGAAGATTAGGGAAAGGCTGCGGGCAAAGCATAAATTGCGCAAAGCAAGTGGAAGCGTTGGGGCACCTGAATTCGGAACAGCGCGCTTGGGTTCGGAACAACGCGCCAAAGTGATTTGGTGGTGGTGGTGGTAGTGGTTAGAAGACGAGGAAGGCACCTAATTTCTGCAGCACGGTCGGGAGCACGGCGCAGTGCCTGCGGGGAAGGGAGATGGGGGAAAAGTGGAAAGAAGTCGAGATTTGTGTAACAGGAGCAATGCCACGAGGAAAGCAGAGGCTGGGGAAAGCGAAGGACGCGTGGCAGAACAGAGTGCGCCTGCAGCGCCACGCATCCCGTAAGCGGCGACAGAAAGCGAGAGGGTATCGCCTCAGCAATTAGGGGTGCTAGGCGGGAATCACGAAGGCTGCGCAAAAAAAAAAAAAAAGAGGCTTCTGCGGACGCGGCTGTCACCGCGGTCTCGCTCTTCCCGCTACGGGACGAATGCCTGGTGGGGAAGGAAAGGAAGGATCGATGAAAAACGGGAGCTTCCCGCGGACGCAACCAGTTGATCGGCAGTGTTGAAACAAGACGGTCGGACCCTTGCAGGGCGCGCTAGAGGCGTTGGAGCAAAGCGTTGGAAAGTGTGGTGCTCTTATCGCAGCTGTGCCTCGAGTGAAGGATTGCGATGACCCTTCTCCTCTGGACTGACGCAGTTTAACATGAAGGTGTTTTAAAATTTTTTTTTCTGCATTTGCCCCTCCACCAGCACTGGGCCCAATCTCGGATATAAGGGGCAGTTGACGATGGTGAAACGACGTGGACTGTCCATACTTTCTGTCGACCATGTCCGTGTGTAGTGTGTTGTTCGTACCGAGGAAACGAGAGACCCGAAGCATCTGCTGTCAGCGTAAGGTGAGAATCTTGGATTGCACGCGTGTTTTGACTTGTGAAACTTTTTTTTTCAAAGGTCTCGCGTGAATGCAATGAAATCCACTTGTCTGTGAAATACCCCTGTGTTGTGATTTCTTGCCATTTTCTCTCTTCAGAAACATATGATGTAACATATAGAAAATTTTAATTAGCCAGAGTACTTCGACGTTTACAGGCTTCATCGTGAACTTGTTTACAGCGCAACACTACAAACACTGGACAGGGAAGGAGCAAAAGAGAAAGACAAAGAGAAGACGGCGCATTTACAGCACAACACTAGAAGTTCAGGACAGGGAAGGAGCAAAAGAGAAAGACAAAGAGAAGACGGCACTTTTTGTCTCTTTCTTTTGCTCCTTCCCTCTTCTGTGTTTCTGGTGTTGCGCTGTAAACAAGTTTACGATGAATCCCTACAAACTGGCCCAACTTACCATCTTACTGCGTTTACAGGCTGTCTCTGCGAAGTATGCTTTCATTATAAGGACATTGTCACGAGCTCAGGAAGGTGAGAGAGAACCAGTACTGACCAGCATGTATGTTTACGCTGGTCAGTACGAAACTGTCTAATGAGCGAATTTGTGACAAGGAAAAAGAATGACACTCACATTTAAACGATATAGGAGCTTACAGGCATTTTTTGCTGATAAGTGATCAATTGTAAGGCGCGTCGGCATTTGTACGTATGGTAAAGAAGGTTTCAGCCTTAGCATATCCTGTAATAACAGTAATACCTAAGGTTTACGTCGCGAAACCACGATATGATTATGGGGAATGCCGTAGTGGAGGGCTCTTGAAGTTTCCATCTGGGTTACCTTAAGGTGCGCTGACAACGCTCATTACTCACGCCTCAACCGTTTCGCATCGACTGAAATGCGACTCTCGCGACCGGGATTGAATTCGTGACACCCCGGACAGTACTGCAGCGCAGCGTTATCGTGGATGGCAGCATTCGTTTCTGAGCAAACTCTACCGTTCGCCTTGTGCGCGTAAAATTATGCGCATAGACTAAACATGTCGGGGAAGGTTCACCGACACGCAAATGGGTCGTTTCAATAAATTAAACAAGAAGATCGCGTGGCAATATGAGAGCGACTACGCTGAGAATCAGTGCGATAATTGACTCGCACTGAAATATATTCTGTGAAGTAAAACTGCTGATTTGGAAACTGGATGCACGTGCACATTTCATCTTTTAGCCTGAACGATTCTCGCTGGTGCCCGACAAAAAATACGAACTAGTTTTTGCTACAGCTCTAGGAAATAAATGAACATTTAGAGGCTCGTTTTTATTTGCCCCGCCGCGGTGGTCTAGTGGCTAAGGTACTCGGCTGCTGATCCGCAGGTCGCGGGTTCGATTCCCGGCTGCGGCGGCTGCATTTCTGATGGAGGCGGAAATGTTGTAGGCCCGTGTGCTCATATTTGGGCGCATGTTAAAGAACCCCAGGTGGTCAAAATTTCCGGAGCCCTCCACTGCGGCGTCTCTCATAATCATATGGTTTTGGGACGTTAAACTCCACAAATCAATCATGCTCGTTTTTATTTGTTAGATACAATATTGATGTGAACTAACAAACAATGATGCCAGAGAAAGTGTGGGGGATGTAACTGATAAATTGTAGTGTAAATGCAAAAAAAAAAGGCGTTGTGCACGAAAAGATGACTTACCGCTGGCAGGAACCGAACCATCGACGTTCAAATTTCGCGTCTTTGCTGCAGTTTTCATTAACTGGAAGCTACATATTTTGGTGGTGGTGGTGGCATACTAGACGTGAGCCGTTAAATGGGGCCGTCAAACTTGTTCCAGCCGCAAGCGTCTTTGAAGCAATGAGAAGAAACTTTAACAACAAAAAAAAAAACTTTATTAGGACGAAACCCAACGTTTCGAAGCTGGTCCGGCTTCTTCCTCAGGAGTGAGAAGGCCCTAGATGTGCGGCGCCTGTACAGGGTTGCTCGCCTTGCGTGGGAGGCTCACCGTGGCAGTCGCCAGCCCTGGCAGTACAGGGAAGGCAATATCCACGCGGAACGGTTGACGCTGCCCGCTGTCTGCTGAATGCGCCGGGATTATGGGAGGAATCACCGGCGAGTATTCCTCAGCTTACCTATACATAGAATCACCGCATTGCCTGGACGGATCTGAACCGGATTCAAAACGTCGTTTTTTTGTAATGTATTTCTTTGTCGGATTTTTCTCATTCCCACAATTTCTTTCCCAACCATGCAGACTTCTGACAAATATTCGCCTTTGATTACATGCGTAATAGTATGTGCCGTTTTCCCAATAATTGGTACTCGCTCGATCACGGGCTTGTCGGTGATCGAACTTTTCTGATATGACAATCTGATCGAGCTTTTAGTAAGGTCGTTTGTTAGTTCACGTTGCCACACTTCACTGTTATTTACTTATTCGGCACCCATAGTGCCAAAGGCAGTACAGCGGGAAAAGTGTTTACAGTCAGTGTGGACGGCTCAATATTTCGTCACACAGGAAGCGTGAAAAACAATAACAACGACAATAGCCACAGCACATTCACAACTTACGTTATTCAAAGCAGTATACAATAAATGTGAGGCAAAAAGTTGCATTTTATTGTTTTACGCATGACCGAAAAACGGACACACGGACGGACGAATGGACGGATGCTTCGCCCCACTCATCATCATTCATTCCGTGGATATTTTTTGATTTTTTAAAAACCATTTTGACGCAATCGCCGATGTCTAGTGTAAACGTACAGTTTATCATTTTAAGTGCTCCCCCTTTTGCGTTGTTCACAGGAACCATAAATTAGATTTGCGACGAGTTTCAAAATGTTAAAACTATTAGGCGTTCAAAGTCGCTAGTTAACTTATTCGTAAACTATAGTAAGAGCTGTCATACTGTTTAAGTATTTGCAGATACAAAATATTGACAGATACGCTTCACTCAGCAGCGATACATTTTGTACATGCATGCAGACACTAAAGCTGCTGCTGATGATGATATGTGGAGCTTAACGTCCCAAAACTACCATATGATTATGAGAGACGCCATAGTGGAGGGCTCCGGAGATTTCGACCACCTGGGGTTCTTTAACGTGCACCCAAATCTGAGCACACGGGCCTACATTTCCGCCTCCATCGGAAATGAAGCCACCGCAGCCAGGATTCGAACCCGACGCATCCGGGTCAGCAGCCTAGTACCTTAGCCACTCAGACACTAAAGCTCATTAAAACACCAAAACTAATTTAGTAATAAATAAAGCAGAAGCCTATTGAGACAAAGCAAGTGTTTGAATATTTCACTGGTCTTTACGTGGTGATAAGAAATTCATGCGTCCTGTCTGAGTTATCCAATATATATATATATATATATATATATATATATATATATATATATATATATATATGCTTTTTATGTAGCAGAGTTGCGCATCTGTCCTCCCAATGCCGCAAGCAGCCGTGTATTACGGAGAAGTTTATGCTCAGCCTAAACTCCGCATTTCTGTACGCAGTGGCTGCATTTATCTAGGTTGATTCCATTCTTCGCTAGATTGGTGAACGGGCAGGCGTGTCGATTGGCGAGACGCTAGACACGCACTGCAGAGGGGTTCCGCGGAAACCTGCAAGGTGGTGGGATATATAGGAAAATGAAAAATAGGCAACCCTTTGATTGTTGCTCGAATTCACAAGAAAATCCGTGTGGATTTCTTAGAAAGAAACACTTCACAGTTGCTGAAGAATTCACCCTGGTCTGGGGTTCAAACCCGAGAAAAACGCCTTTCCGGGACAGGTGCTCTATCGAATGAGCTGGCCAGGAAGCTAGCGACTTGCAGCGCGAGGCTGAATTCATCTACAACTCAATGTATATGTACGGAGAAAGGCTTCGCTGCATAGGCATGTTCGTTAGCGGGACAAACGCGTCATTCCGGAACTTAAACGTAGCGTGTAGAGTAACACCGACACACCTCGTTATGCGGTCTTGAACTTTCGTTTCGTTCAAACAACGAATTGAGTCTCCACTGAAATGTACACGCACTTGCAAAAGAAACTGGAAAGCATGCCCCATCTTTCTCGCTCACCGTCAACGCGAGCTTTGAAAGGAGTGCTCATTAGGGCACCTTTTGCTCCCGCCGACGTGCCCAAAGTTAAGCCTAAATGTGCTCGCGACAACCAAGTAAAAAAAAAAAAAAAACGAACACACAAACGGAGGCTCGCCTTTCGTTTGTCGGCTTCGTTCAACTTTTCACCGTGACTTTGCCGTGTCGGTGACAGTCTGAAGTTTTGCCTCGAGCTATACCGTTTATTCCTATCGCAGTGGGCCTGAACTGGGTACGTCAGAAAGACGTTTTATATGAGCCTATACGCCAAAGCATATGACACGCTTCTGTATGATTTTTTGCTTTTTTAACGGAGTCGGCCGTAACATGTACATCATCATCATCATCATCATCATCATCATCATCATCATCATCATCATCATCATCATCATCATCATCATCATCATCATCATCATCATCATCATCATCATCATCAACAACAACAACAACAACAACAACAACAACAACAACAACAACAACAACAACAACAACAACAACAACAACAACAACAACAACAACAATAACAATAACAATAACAATAACAATAACAACAACAACAACAACAACAACAAACAGCCACTACTCACCATTGCACGTTTCATTACATTAACGAAACTCTCTTCCCGACATCAAGCTTGCCTAAGGCAAGTTTGCGAACAAGTCCCAAGCCCCGGCGTGGCTCAGTGGTAGAATACTTGGCTGGCACGCAGTGGACCCGGGCTCGAGCACCATTCTGTTCAAGATTTTCCTATCTTTGTGTTGGTGTTGTTTGATATGTGCGTATACGTGTGTTTTAGTATATGTGTTCGGGTGTTGTTTTTTCAACGCGCTGCTCTTTATATTTTCTTTAAGACGTGTGTTCGACAATCACCTAAGCCGGTGCCTTGCTTGTGCGCTAACATCTCCCTGTATATCTTATCAATGATAATAATAAAAAAAAACTTATTGTATGGCAAAGATAGGAACCGAAACTGCCGTCTGCCCAGGCTAGAGGCTTTGGTGACCGTACAGTGCACTTCATTACCTTGTTGTTCGTCTTGCCCATATTTACGTTGTGCACAGCGCAACATGTCACGTTGGCCCATTCAATATCTTATTCGTGTTAATATTAGGCGCATTATATTCTCTCAGATCAAATTTGTCTTCACTGCATCCAACGTTTCTACCCACTCAAGAAGAATGAAAGTTATGAGAACGGAGCTCGGAAAGTGGGAGCGTAATGCAAAATTAAAAAAAGCGTGATTATAGGAAAAACAAAAAAATGAAAGAAAAAGACCACACGTAATCACAAAGCTGTAAAAAAATTTCTGCCTGTCCTGGGAATCAGGTTTTCGAGAATTTTTTTTTAGGCTACACCCACAACGTCTCTGGGCTTGTTTATTTTTCAGTCCTGAAGCACTTCGGCGAGAATAAGTGGGGCATCAAGCTTTTTTTTTCCCTCGATAACTTTTTTCTTTGACTAGCGGGATCAAAGTGTTTCGTAAGTCTTTAAAATCTTCGTGTCTCGCCTAATGGCCAGCGAAGCGTTGAGTTGGCAGGCGAACAAATAAATGGAAGCTCGCCTTTCGTCCGTCAGCTTTGTTCAACCTTTTACCACGAATATGCCGTATTGGTGACAGTCTGAAGTGGTGCGCCGAGCTGTCACTTATTGCTATCGCAGTGGCCCCGAATTGGGTACGCCAGAAAGACTTTTTAAATGAGCCTGTATGTCAGAGCATATGGCGTGCTTTTTGTTTGTGTCTTTGTTTTTTTAACGAAGCCGGTCATAACATGTACAGCGTTAACAAGAAAATCAGACACCACTAGCCGTTGCACGTTTCATTACTCATATGGACGCGATTTTATAACTCTTGTATAAGAGGTTTAATGAAATTTTGTGAACATATCATTTTCAAGACCAAAAGGATAGATTTGCTGGATCCTTTTTTCTTGCCAGAAAATATTGCAGTGACGTGCTTTTCTTGGTAGTAGGAAATAATGTTTTTTTGATTTATTAGACCTCCTTTATTTGATGAAAAAAACTTGTCTCATCAAGAGCGGCACGTCTTGTGGCCTCGATTGAAAATGAGAAACTAAAATTTGGAAGTTGAATACGCAAGACTATGCTGTTTCGTTTTAGGTCACGAGCTAGAAAGAGAGAGAGAAAGAGATCAAGAAATATTTCTTGTATATCCCGAAACAGTGTCCCGATCAATGTAGGGTGTAAACGAACGAAAAAAGAATTCAAAAAGATGAATAGGTATTCTTGTCGGATTAGAAGCACAGCTAAAAAAGCAAGAGTAATGATATTCAGAGCGGAAATTATTTTTGGAAATGTCTAAGTAGTGCACAATTGTAGTGCTTTGTCGCACAAAAGTGTCTACCCGACGCCTTAGAATTTCCCATGGGGGTAGGGATTATGAGGATAAAATGAACAGGAAAGTGTAGCCAGCAACGTTCTTTATTAAAGTAAGACAGCTCCGCTTTAGGTCTTAAGGTAATATATAAGATGGGATATATAAGATGAGAGAGAAAAACAAATATGGAAGGCGGTTCGCGAAGATCCCGGACAGGGTCCAGTGATCTGAGAGAGTACATCGCGGATGGAACAACCGTCAAGCATGCAATCCGTCAAGCGTCTGCGAGGATTTCCTATAAGTGCACTATAAAGAACACTGGCGCTAGAGTCTGTGGGAGCTGCAACAAATGACGCTTCAGTTAGCATGCCCCGCAGCGGTGGTCTAGTGGCTAAGGTACTCGGCTGCTGACCCGCAGGTCGCGGGTGCGAATCCCGGCTGCAGCGGCTGCATTTCCAGTGGAGGCGGAAATGTCGTAGGCCCGTGTGCTCAGATTTAAGTGCACGTTAAAGAACCCCAGGTGGCCGAAATTTCCGGAGCCCTCCACTACGGCGTCTCACATAATCATTAGTTGGCTTTGGGACGTACAACCCCGCATATAAATCAATCAATCAATCAATCAATCAATCAATCAATCAATCAATCAATCAATCAATCAATCAATCAATCAATCAATCAATCAATCAATCAATCAATCAATCAATCAAATAATCAACCAATCAAATAATCAATCAATCAATCAATCAATCAATCAATCAATCAATCAATCAATCAATCAATCAATCAATCAATCAATCAATCAATCAATCAATCAATCAATCAATCAATCAATTAATTAATCAATCAATCAATCAATCAGCTTTCGTTGGCATGGGAATAGACAGATTTGTCTCAGCTTCGTTATTTCAGCTCCGTTTAGCTCCATGGGTGCAGTTCAGCAAGTGTTCCGCAAGTGTTCAGCACTTCCACTTCATCACAACTTACCCTTACCTTTCGGGCTCACTATTTCAAATCAGCTCTCACGGATTCATTCTTTCACCCGAAGCAAAGGCCAAAACACTACAATAATGACTGCCACACATGCGCTCGAAGCCGCAATCAGAAATAATCACCATGTCCTTGTACAACCCTTCATTTCTGTCATGCCAGAACGATCGGGATACCAGAGTTCCCTCTAGGTGAATGTAGGAAACTCTGTGGTCAATGCAGTACCTGGGATATGGTTTTTGGGAATCATCAGTACGGTGACTTTTGTTTTCCTAATATAGCATTGTAGCACGACTGGAAGGGTACCGGGAAATGTTCATGCAGCGGTCATCGAACACTTATTTGACTATAAACTATCGGAAAGAGAGACGCTTTCTATTCTGCAGAACTTCCCATATGAGCTTTACATGTCCCAAGGCGGTTTAAATTCTACCATCTCAATGTACTTCTACAAATCCTTCGTTAAAAGCGCTTTCATTTACTATTTGTTAAGCTAATCTTATATTACAAACTTCAGCATTTGTAGCAAAAAAGCAGCAAAATAGATGACTTTTCATTGTTAAAGGAAATTCAGCCATGAATAGGCAATGATATGGTAGGTGTCGCCAAACTTTTCGAGCAATACAGTGACAGTGGCAATAACCTAGTCGTATAGCTTACATCAGGTCGCACAAGTCAGCATTATCCATCCTACAAGCGGCCAATGACAACGTCAGTCAATACTTACCAAATGTTAGCCATCATCTTTGCTCAAATCAGCATTATCCATCCCACAGGTGGCTATAGACAATGTCAGCCATTATTCACCTGATGTTAGCCGTCATCAACCAGCCATAAACAGGGCTTCAACATGTCGAGTACTCACGGCAAAGCTCAGACACCAGTGTAGAGGGGTTCAATGAGATATACTATGATACGTGCACACTTACAAAAAGCAAATATAATGTTTGGCCATTTATCTGCATGCTCCGCTGCAAATGCCGTCAGAAGACCATTGCCTTCTGTCTGGAGGCGCTGCGTGAGATATGGACGCGATCTGGTAGTAATGTTGAGAAACGAGAGATTGCGTAGAATTCAGAGCTACTGGTAGGTGGCAGAACCTATCAAAGTGCAGCAAAGTGCTGGAGACATCCATTCTTTTTTTCTTTCATGCATAAAATCGCATTGTCAGTGCAGCGTAAGAAACACGGGGGTCTTAAAAATGACGTATGTATGCATTTTAGAGTAAAGAAACATTCCACCTAATACTTACGTAATGCGCCTCGGTCATCCGTAATACTTTCTTTTTGATTGACAATGTTCACAAGTAAGAAGGCAGCCACCAGATAAAGATGGCTGGGCGTTGAGCGAGGGCTGAATCTTTCACCGAGTGGCTGAATCGGTTGACAGACAATTAGAAAGACACGCAAACAGGAGTTGTAGCTCGTAGTCGGCGTTGCAGCTTTGCCTTTTGTGGGTGAGAGTGCCTTCACTATTGTTTAACATTAATTCATAATATTTCCGTTGTGAGGCACTAAATGAGAGCTTTGCTCCCCCATGACCGCAAAGCATTTGCGAAGGCTAGGCGATAGGCGAGAGCAGGAAAAAGCTTGAGGAGAGGATGGTGAGCGGCTGGATCAGGCGGATCTGGCTTACATTATTGAAAAAAAAAAATAGTGCAGGGCGCTGTGCCAGCAAATCATGTTTCACCGTGAACTCAAGCTCCTTATACATTTTCCAACCCTTAAGCAACGACACATGAGAGGTATAGAAAAGGTCTTAGGGAGTGTACCAGTGAGCCATTGGAGTTAGGGCTGACGAGCCTTGCGCTGAGTTCCTCCAGAACCTTTCCGGATTAGACTAAGATCACCGGTACTTAGAAGAAAGCGGACACCAAGTGAAGGCGAACACTCCTCTCAAACACGGAAGAACTGTGCTAATGAAGTTGCGAAAAAAAAGGACACATAATTTGAGATGATGTTGGAAGTCTCTCCAAGTTCCTGAAGAAATAGAGTGCATTCATGTGACTCACACTACGCTGTAACCTTAATTTCCATGGCAGCAATAATTTGTTCTTCGACGTGGCCATCTTTAATTGAGATTGCGTATTCATTTTCACGAGGTAGTGTTCATACAATAAGGTCGTTGAAATGAAACAGCGCGTCTTGTTGCACTTGGAAGTCTAAACGAGTTCGTTCTATCTCATCTAGCACAATAAGGACAACTCATTAAAAGAACTCCTGCGAGAGTCTCAAACCTTTATTTTGCGTCTTTATTCAGTGAAAGAAGGGGGTGCGACGGGAAGGCAATCCATAATGGAGCCACGCTTTCTCGGATGACGGCAAGACCTTGAGTCTTAGCTGCCATAATGTATCTTCATTGACCTAGAGTAATAAGATGATGAAATATCAGCAGGTCCCACGTAGCACGGGAATCGATGTTATGCAAAGCATGCGGAGGGAAGATGACGGTGTAATAGTCTTCTTTTAGTTGACAAAAATGTTACGAAATGACGCTAAAATATGCATGTAGTACGCACCAGCGTTGCGGAAGGGGCACCTACATTTCTTTGCAATTCCGCTTCAGAAAATTGCAACTTGCCGCAATTTCATCCATTTCAATTCCTAGGGCTGCAATATTTTGAACATTACCACTCAGGGAAAGGCCAGGCGAGTCAATTCCATTGATAAAATTCCTCAACGTAGGAAAGTTATATCTTGACAGCTTTATTGAGCAAAGAACGATTGCAACATCATAAAGCTGATGTCAACAGATGCATAAGAACTGAAAAACTACGCTAAACACGTTTCCACGGTTGAGGAATCGTACATAGTTTGCTGGCTTCACTCGGGCAGTACAACAATACTAGTTCTCATAGGGGCCGCTTTCCCGCTACCTATGTTATTCGGATTGGCAATAAATCTAAAAAAAAGGTGAACACTTGGAAACGCATTCATTTACTTGTTTTGAACATATTTGCTACTTTCGCGGGATGTTTTTACTATAGCGAGCAGCTAGTAAAGCTTGAGACTTTTTGTGTTACTAACCAGGAATGATTTTCTGGTCTATTTAACTAGGTAACTCCTAAGCCACGTATGTTGTCATATCTCTTGCAAACACCACCGCACATCTTGCAGTAATAGTGACACTCTTAAGAAACATTTCGACCAACCTCAATTTTGTTGATTACTTTGGAATAAAAATGTTATGCTAAGTGATGGCACACATATATGCAAATAGAAGGGCACACGATTATGCGTACAAAACGTCAATAACTTTTCTAAATTATGTGGCTGCTAACCAGTACACAGTGTGCTATTTAAAAGTAGGAGCATAAATACCCTTCAGACTGCTGCTACTGTTCACGATACTGGCTAAGTCTTTATATTCCATGTGTGCGCATTTACCTGCATGTCCTCGTCTGTGACTCGTTCATGCCTCTACGTGTGTTGTCATGCGCACTTGCCATGATAATTACATGAAGTAAATAGTGGTCACTAATTAGTATAAGGGGACAATTGCACTTCACTTATTATAGTTTAAGTACTTCTGTAATGAATTATCTTGATGTGTGGTCAAGAGTACCACAGTTTACAAATTTTAGTTCACACTATACTTCCAAGCAACGTGACCTAAAACCAGCAAGGGGAAATGTCATAAGACTACAAGGCCGGCCCGGCTTGTCGTAACCAGCCTACATACATGGTGTATCTACCCGAAAGCCTAAAGGTAAATATTTGAATGAAGCAACCTTTCGTTAGCTCTCTAAAAGGCCGAGGTACTATATAAGAAATAAATGCATTAGTGTACTAAGTTGCAATGCTTCCGACTTGCATATCATCCAACCACATGCAAAAATCGTAAATGATTGAATGCAAAAGGCCCCGCTTACCAGTTTTCCTTGGAGGTAGCAGTAGTTTACAACTCGGAGAGCCTTCAAAAACTCCAGCTCAGTTATCTTTCAACATGGCTCACTAAACAAAGCCCAATCGATTCATGTTTTCTTTCTTTCTTTCTTTCTTTCTTTCTTTCTTTCTTTCTTTCTTTCTTTCTTTCTTTCTTTCTTTCTTTCTTTCTTTCTTTCTTTCTTTCTTTCTTTCTTTCTTTCTTTCTTTCTTTCTTTCTTACTTTCTTTCTTTCTTTCTTTCTTTCTTTTTTTTCTATCTCTTCATTTCTGCCTTTTCTTCACCTCGTGGCAGGGCATTTCTCAAATGCATTTAAAAGAACGGATGGTAAAACTAGACGATTTCGTTAGGTTCATCTTTGAGGGTCAAATTAGGGTGCTGACAACGTAAGCAGCTCAGAGTGACAACAGATATGACAAAGTAGACAATAACGTTCAGGAGAAGGTGGATACCCGAACTATGGCACTGAAAGTGGAATAGTCGGGAACGCTGGGCGAGATTAGGATTTATTAGATATTTTTGGACTGCAGGCCATTATAAGTACTTTAGAGCAAGATTTATTCATGGACGAGTCGATGACTCAGAGAAAAAAAATTGAAGTAGGTTCGTTTACAAAACTGTGCTTTTTGTTACACTATCTGTAAATCCTTCCAATGCATGACGGATTTTTTTTAATGTGGTGCCTAGGTTTCCTAGATCTTTTTTTTTTGCTTCGTTATTAAGTACCGACAACCATTGAAGCCCCATTGACGAATCTCATTGGCTAACGCTCGTACACGGTAGGCATGTTCTTCCTAACGATTTTCCGACACCAGGGGCAACAGCGCGAAGCGCGTCCCTCGCTGACTAATTACGGGTAATTAGCGGGTAAAAAAACGCCTGTCGAGTTTGCATATTGTCAGTGGAAGCTGAGTGGCTAAAGCCCTTAAGCGTAGGTAGTCTTTTAAATCCTAATAGGTTAGGTTAGGAAGAACATAGGGTAAGACGCCGGGTGTGGAGACAGTGGTCGCTATTAGGTGTAGGTTAATAACGAGAGAATTATAATGGTGCCGTACTAACAGAAAGATGAAAACTGACAGTTTCCACTTTTCGCTTTCTTTTCTAGGAGACTACACAATAATCTGAAATCAACGACAGCGAAAAGAAGAAATCAACGACGCAAAAACGAGCGTACAAACATGGCGAAAACGACAAGATTTCGTGTGGAGCCGACGTATCCCCTACGGGATTTTTGTACTTCATCGCAGAGCCAGCGGTGATCGCAAACCTTCTAAAACAGTGAGCCATCATCTCGACGCTTAGGTCAGTAAGATTCACGAAGATTCGTAAGTTAGATGCCTGTTGAAACACATAAAGGAACCATGCATGGGCATCAGCTCGAGTGAAAAAAAAAAGAGTCAATGGTGATGATGCCATCGTGGTGTCACATGTTGCTGAGAGGGAGAGGAAATACAGTTAAGAGAGAGAGAGGTTAACCAAAGACTACGTCCAGCTTGCTATACTACACATGGGGAGGTGGTATAAGGGAGTAAAAAGTAGATAGGAGAGACACTGCCCATCACGCACACAGTGCAGAGTTTCACAGCTGGTCTCTCAGTGATGTTGCTTTGAAGAACCGCAGGAGGTCTCGTGTGGCTTACTGGGCTGATGTACTTGATGATGGTGCAATCAAGATATTTTTCGGAGTGAAAAACGATCGTTCAGTCTTCTCAAGGCACCCTTGAGTGTCCCGCAATATCGTTCAATGTCGGGACAGTGGCACAAGACGTGGTCAAGAGTTTCTATACGCAGTTGTAGTTATCACAATACTCATTGTTGACCTAATTGGTACTTGCTTACTGACATGATTTGGCTGCAAATAATACACACGCAAAGTAAAGAAACACTCAACGACAAGCACAAGCGACACTTCCAACTAAAGTAGACCGGGCGAAAATCCAGACCTAAGTAACAACATACAGACATGCGCAGTCTTCACACAGCCTTACGCTATCCAGCTATCGAACAATCTCTCTTCCGATAAGTACAATGTCACCGACGGTTCGCTGATACAATTTTCGCCTTTCTTTTTAATGTAATATGCTTCCATCAACTGACGAGCTGTTTTATGCCTACTTCTGCTTAGAATTTTAACCTCGTTAAAACGTGGTACACACCCGCAGGCTTTACAATGCATAGGCAAATGCGCCAAGCCATCTTTCATTAAATTTTATTCATGCTCCCTAACCCGTTCATTGATACACCGCCCGGTAGTCCCGATGTACGAGTTGCTACAAGAAAAGGGAATCTCATAAACAACGCCTTTGGCACATTTCCCATACATCGTGCCATGTTTCTTGCCGCATCCCGGACGGCTCGCGTCTACCTCCCGAGCAGTTCTCGGGTACGGCTGAGCCAGTTTTACGGGCGCGGAAAAGGTGACAGGTACCCCATACTGGCCTGCTACCTTTTTCAGGTTGCGGGAAACCTTATAAACATAAGGAATCACTGCAGGTCATACAGTTTTAGTTCATTGTTCCCCCGTGGCAGATATAGTACCTTCACTTTTTCTTTTCCGCAAAAGCACTTCGGAAACAGCTGTCAAGAACGAGTCAGGGAACTTCGCAGCCTCAAGTCGCTGGATCTGGTTCTCGAATGATGCCTGCATCATGTGCGTGCACGATTTTTCGAGAGAAGATCCCGGGCAGAGCGTAGCAATAGCACGCTTAACTATTTTTGATTGGCAAGAGTCGTACGGCATTACCCCTTTCTTAGCGCGAGGAAAATATTCCCAGCACGTTTGCCCGCTGTGAAAAGTTAAACGGAGATCTAAAAAATTGCAGGGTGTTTTGTGCCGCAAGAAAATACTCTGCAATTTTTAGCCCATATAGGCAGATAACTTGCGAGTCAGACACGACCGTGCTCGTCAAATCAAAGTTCACAGTTGCTGCTCGAGAGATGCTCCTTAGAATGTCCGCTGGATGGCCGCACTTCTGTATGCTAAATATATGATGTAAAAATGCGAGATGGCGGTACTTGGAGTGCTCACTAGAGAGACGGACGGATGGACCGACGGACAGACAGAGAGATGCACGGACGGACGGACGGATGTACAGACGGACGAACGTATGGATGGTCGCACGGACGGGTGGACGGGTGCTCCGCCCCACTCATCATCATGCACTCTCCGGATATGCAGTGATTTTTTTAGAGATGCGTACAAGACACCCGCTTGTTTTCGCTCATAGCAACACATTGTCATCCCAGCGAAATAAACACTTCGGTCTTTACAGTTGGAGACCTATGCATTTTTAAATCAAATGCCACGCTTTCTCACACTCACGTATTGATATTGTGCCTCAAACGTGGCATATTTTCTTTTCGTTTGACAATGTTCCCAAGTTTGAACGCAGCCACCAGATTAACCCATGTGCTCAGATTTGGCTGCACGTTAAACGACCACAGGTTGTCGAAACTTTTGGAGCCCTCCAGTACGGCGTCTCTCATAATCACATAGTGGTTTCGGGATGTTAAACCCCACATATCAGTCAATCAACCACCAGATCAATATGGGTGGGCATTGACTAAGAGGTTCAATTTTCGCCGAGAGGCTGAACCGTTGGACAGGGGGACCAACCGAAAGACCTTGTTTTTGTAGCCAGGGCACCCAACGGGGAATCATTATAGTGCGTGTAATTTGCGTGTAGCAGTGTTTATCATTTCTGTTTGTTTACGTCTCATATGCGTATGGGTTATTGTATACATTCACACCATACGAACAGTGTAAAATTTGTAAATTACATGCGCCATAACATCTGTTGTACATATTCACTGACATGTTCACGAAGTATTGTACACTCCGTGTGTGGGTAATCATTAGTGTGTGTAATTTGTATGTGTTTATTATTTCTGTTTGCGTATTCCCCGTATGCCTATGGGTTATTGTATTTATTCACATCATACGGACAAACTAAAATATGTAAGTTACATGTGCCAAAACATCTGTTGTACATATTCGCTGACATGTTCACGAAGCATTGTACGTTCTGTTTGTACATGATCCTGTGCATTGTGTATAGTGAGATAAGTGTGTGTATGTCAGTTCTTGGTATTGTATCAAGTCACCCTGTGAATCTGAACAATTTCGTTGAAAATTTTCATGTGTATTTGGTTTAGTCGTATATGTATTTTAATGTCATTTTGGCGTAGACACTGTTTTTTTATGTTCACATGTTAGCATTGTAGGATGAAATAAGCATCTTTTTAAACAGACCCAAGTTTTTGAGTTGAAGTATCTCAATAAAGAATATAGTCTTAAAAAGCGCCAGGCCGGTTTGAAATACTTGGCTTAATGCCAGCGTAATCTAGAGCAGTGGCCTCTATTAGAGGTGATTGTAAATTCTCCAATAGCGAGTACCTTATGTACAGTTGCTATGAACCCTCTACGCCATAAAGCGTCACTTTGCGAAGCGAGGTACACGCGCCTATCAGAGAACACACAGAGCTTCTTAACAAAGCCGTACACATGTTTTGAATGTGTTGCTGATCATGACGTTGAAGACTTATCGCTGAGCTCTTAGTAAAATGTATCAAGCTTTGAACAGCCCACTAGTTGCACATTTCGCATAGTGTGAAGCATGGTGCGATTCACCATTCGCATGGTGTGATGCATGGCGGGATTAAATTTTCGGTCCCACCGTGCATCTGTTCCTTACTTCTGCGCTCGTCTTTTCGCGCTGTTTAACAACGCTAATAGTCTGTGAATCTTTTTTGAATTATTTCTTTTGCCTACTTGCCGGTTGTAATCGATCCATGGCTCGATATTTTCTGTACACTTGGCTTACTATGCAGATTCGAATTCCAGCCTAGCACAGTGTGACAAGCGCAACTCCCGCAGTTTGGCGTCACGAGTGGACTGCATGAATGTCGAGGATCTGCACGCTGTAAACAAGGCCCACGCCATGGTCCTCGTTGTCACGCCGCAGAGAGGCGACGTCGTTCCGGCGTTCAACGTCAGTGAAAACATCACGCCATTACACGACGGAGGGTGGCCGGACGAGCTCGATGAAGAGTTTTCCGAGAACTTTCTAAGGGCCGTCACCGTACTGGGATACCTTTACACATTCTTCATACCGCTGCTAATAGTGCTGGGCCTGGTTGGAAACGGCCTGTCTTTCATCACGTTTTTCTTCACGCGACTCAAAGTGCGGGCGTCCAGCTTCTACCTCGGAACGCTGGCACTGTCAGACTTTGGGTATCTCTTTCTCATGGCATTCGTCTGGCTGGACAAGCAAGGGGTGAAGGTGAGTGAACGCTGAACTCCCGATTGAATTTGGTATCGGTGGGGGTGTTTTCTGCAGCTGGCTATTTTGCAGGGAAAGCTGTTATGGCTTCACAACAAGATACCATTTCGGTGCCGTAGTTGTCCACCACCGCCGCTGGTGTCCGTAAGTGCTAATTGTACGAATGAAAAAAATGAAGAAAAATTAATGTAAAATACTTATGATAGTATGGGATTCCGTCCCGAGTTCTCAAAAAAGTGGTTACCTGGCTTCCCACAGCAAGAAATGGGCGACGAGAGATTCATTTATTGCTTCCAATTAAAAAAAAAAGGCCCACGAACAATTTTTGATTGTTGCCAACCACAGCACCATTAAAGTGAACAAAATATTTTACTGCATGGTGCGTAGCGGGTACCACGCTTATGCGAAGAATGACGTATACTAATACAAAAGTGTAGGCCTTTATACTTCACGAAAACGGTGAGGATTTATGGCATAGCGGGTTTCATACTATAGTACCTGTAGTATTTTTCTCAATAATGTTTTGAAGATACGGTACAAATTTCACTCTTACAAATTTAGCTGTGTCTCTGCGTCGTGTTCCGCGCAGGTCTGGTGGTTTTTTATCGGTTTAAATTTTTTCTACTGGGAGAAGTACCTGCAGCAATATCCACCCGCTTTTCTCCAGACTCCTTGTGTCCTCTACGGTGCATGTATTCACATCTGTGCAATCTTGCTTTCGCTAAGGTGTTCGGGGAGAAGGTTCGGAACTCAAGGCAGCAAAGCTGGAGCGTATACCTGGTTGTCTTCCAAGCCTTTTTCTTTTCTAGCGTGCTGGATTGAGGTCATGTAGCGTTGAAATGGGCAGGTTTTAATTAAAAAAAATGTACAGAGATGTACTGCTTGAACTGCGGAATAATGTACTTCTTAATCTAGTTTTAATGAAAACTAATACAGTAAATTATCAGTTATACCAAACTGGTAACAATCTTTGATTGATCAGGCTTCACTGCAGCAGCATTGATTCTTTTTATAAAGAAACCGAGAATTCCAGATACACAGTGACGTGGTCTGTAACAATGTTCGGACGTGGCCCCGTATTCGAAAATCAGCATGAATATCGACGTGGCCCTTTTGATGCAATTCATAATTATCAAAAAGTCGGCGTGAAATCTAAGTTTTGACAGAGAACTGTTTGGATCTCAAACAGTTCCTTGCCCGATGGACAGTTCGTTTGGTGCCTCTACCGCCAAACGCAATTTGTACGTAAGATCATTGCACAAGGTCAATTTAAATGCGTTTTTGATTGGAAGCAGCTCTTTAACCCTCGTGCATAACGCCGTACGTATGTGCGTTCATACGAAGGCGCCGCAATGCGTTCCCCTCACCGCAAGTGTTGGAGCAGTTCTAAATAGGTCACCCTGCAGCTGCGCAATGACGTCACGCTCCTCTCGCACGCTTCCCCCACCAGTGCGTGATGACGAAAGTCTCTATCTCACCCGCAGCACGCTCGCCACAGCACCTGCAGCTCCCACTTCGACGTCGCGTGCCTGCAGGAACCTTTCAGCGCGCACATCACCGATCAGAAGGCTGTCGGGGTGCAGGTGAAACGCGCACCTGCTCTGGTCCAGCGCCCATGTCTTAACTCTAAACTAACGATGACTACAAAGTCTTCCCAAACGCTTTAATGATACTTACACGAATCCCAACCCACCTATGTGTCTTTGCGTTTCAAACAAACATTCACTAGAGTAAGCGCTACACCGAATTTCGTTTCAAACTGTTTTTCCAGCTTTGGCGCCGATGACCGTTTCAACCAGGTCAACACTGTGTGCACCGCTGCTGCATCACATCCCTCAGGGTTCCCTTCGGAGAGATGGTCAATTTGTATTTATGGTTCTTGAGTAAGCCAGACTAGCGATATTTATCTGTGCTTAAGAAAAAGAGACATGAAAAGTAAAAGGTTATAGCTAAGAAAAGAAAGCAAGCGGTGGAAAGGTAAACAGACAGTGGACAGTTGCTTTCTGTGTATGTACTGTTACAGCTCGTATCAGATATACCAAGCCAATATATGGTCCCCATAATACTTCGGTAAACGGAGATACGTGTTTTGGAAAATGCAGATGCTGAACAAGCGAGGCATGTGTCAAGGCATCCTCTACCTCTCGACAGCGTTCAGTTTCTGGTCAGTGTGGCTCACTGTGACCTTCACCGCTGAACGCTGCTTCGCCGTGCAGTGTCCCCTGTGGAGGCTTCAGCTAAGCACCAGATGCCGCGCCCGTATCACCGTTGGCGTGACGGCAGCTGCCTCCCTCTTGCTCAACTCGTACCTTCTCCTGCTTACCGACGTCATTGTTGAAGACGGCGTCTCGGCCTGCCATCACAGACCCGAGTTCAAGCAGTAAGTCGATAATGAAACTTTCATAAAAGGGGGCCCTGATTCACTTTCCTGAATAACCATCGAATGACTTCATCAAAAACTTGAAGTGAAATCCTTGGATGTCTCATCAAACGCAAAACTTGGCCGTCGGCTTCCCATGCCGTTGATGTCAGTGTCAGGCGGCATCGGGAACAAATAACGGAAAAATATCATCGTCACGTCCTCAAGTCACCATACAACATCAAGATGATGCTACAGATCACTAAAATTTGTGACGTCATCATTATAGTATAGTGGGGTCATATGACGTAACATCACACTATGAAATAACATTTCGTGACGTCGTAACTTTATCAAAGGTGGTCCAATCATGGAGGCAATATAAGACAATGTTAGGGCTTAAAGCTTTAGAAGGATTGCGGGGTGGGATTAGTGTGTTGATTGAGAAGACTAATAAAGTGGCCGTCGTCTACGAGTAGTCCTGATTGAGTGGACAAATAACTCTGAGTTCATTGACTCTCATATTTTCCACGCAAACACTTTGAATGTGCGTCAAGTACGCATGGAGTTAGAGAATTGTCACACACTGTAAGTGCTACCTCTCTGCTCTCATCCTGACGAGCCTGCTGGAAGCTAAGCAGGGCGATGTGGCAAGGATAAAGAAGCTAGCTCACGTGTGAATCACAACCTTGAGCACCTCTTAGATACAAAGCCGCTTCAGCTTGAGAATGTGTGCGTCCCTCAGCATCCATTTGCTTTCCCTCTGCGAATAGCCGTCATGTCGGGATTACGTCAGTTGATGTTAGGTGCCATCCAGTGAAGTTGATTTATGTAGCAGTATTCAGAGGTTACCATCCTTTTCAGCAGAAGCGATCGATATCGGCTTACCACATGTGGCGTTAGTAATACATATGTTGCTGTTGGTATCGCTACGCAACCACGAAGAACAGATTATGTAAAACGTATTGGGCTCTTTAGCGTCTGTGCGTGTATTTCAAGTTATCTTTAGCGTCACTTCTTAGCATGTCACTCAATCGAAAAGATACAACACAGTCACCTCCCATCCGCATGCAATGCATACCATCAATTCCTAAAGTACGTGGGATCTGCCACTGTTTTATGTGAGGCAAGAAATTTTTTTAATTTTTACTGTCTCAAATAACTTTGTGTGTTAAACAAAATCGCAATAAAACATACTGAAAGGAAAATGTTACACTGCAAAACAAGAAAGAATACAATGGGCTAGTTTCAGAAGCATTGTGTGGAAGTGGACTAATTAGTATTCAACGTTTATTTTTTTTTCAGCTGAAGCGCAAAAAAGTGTACGACGGACTAAGCGGCACAACGAAGACAAGCGATTACTTCCGACTAAAACTTTGCAGCGAAGCCCCAAGAATATATAACTGTCACATGAGATCACAATCTTA